>NC_092031.1:673674-733674 GCF_042242105.1 Pempheris klunzingeri
AGTCCACAAAATCCTTAAACCGCCTTTTCTGTTGTCAAACTGGCAGCAACAACATGTATATATTATAAAAAACATGTTATAAGAAGGTCTTATACGGCCACGAGCGGTAAATACGCTTCTTCTTCTTCTTCTTCCTCCTCCTCCTCCTCCAAGATGGCGGCTAACAAACACCATACCACCTGTCGCTGGACTGGAGCGAGCGACTTTGGTTTTGATCTTTTTATCAATTTATCTGCTTATTGATTGTTGTGTTCATGGTGGAGGTCACTTTTATTCACTTTTACTCACTTTTGCTGCTGTAGCACCAGAATCTCCCCTCTGGGATCAATAAAGTATTTCTATCTGCCTGTCTGTCTGTCTATCTACCTGTCTACCTGACACAGGTACAGGAAGTGACTGAGCTGGAGCGTCTCTCCTCTGAACACCTGCACACTGAGGCCAATGAGAAGCCTCCACAGGGTGGGGGGGTACAGTTTATTGTAAAGGTGCAGGTGATTCAACATGATAACAGTGAAAACACACCTGTCTGTAGAGCAGCAGGTGAGTCTTTGGTGTCACACAGGAGAGAGAGAACATCACTTTACACCAGGACCAGCACAGGTAACACAGCAGAGCCCTGTGGGGGGGGGGGGGGGGGGGGCTTCATCACAACACCTTCAAAACTTCACGTTTTTTCTTGTAAATTTAGGATTTTAATCTCAGAGAATATTCAGTTTATTCTTTAATCTCAGGAATCAGAAGTTCTGCTGTAAATCTGATCCTCCTCTGTTTTTATTGTTCCTGTTTTTTACCTGCGATGGTCAAACTGATTGGCTGTCGTATGAAACAGACACAAACCAAACAGGTTCTCCGTCATCGTATTTACAGTCCGTACAAATATTGTACACAAAGTGCAGCTGTGAGAGAGTCTGCAGCACGAGAGGAGGAAGGTCATCGCTTCTCCTGCTAAAACACAAAGTCCAAAGATGTGTGATGTGTGGAAACAAAGCTGCACCACGATAAAAAGCCGTCAAAGGAAAATTCACCTGCTGTTACACGTCAGTAAAAACCTCATCAGTCCTGCAGGCGCTTCAAATAATACAGTCAAAGAAAAATACAGTGTTAAAAAAGTCCAAATAAAAAAGAAGAGAAGATTTACAGAACATCTAAAAATACATTTTCAACATTAAATTGTCATTTTAACAAGTTGTAAAATATTTATATAAGAAAAAAGGTTTTAAAGAAAAGCCTCAATGTTTCAGCTTAAAGTTAAGAGTAAATCATTTCAGAATAAAATCTTGATATTTGATGTTGTAACATCTTGAGAGAGAACTTTAAATATTTAAACCTAAAGATGTCATTTTCAAGTTGTTTCAACATTAAAGCTGAAATATTTTGAAGACTTAAGAATTATTCTTACTTTGTGGTTTATTTTAGAAATTGTAAAATTTTGAGAAAATTCACCATTTTTGAACAATTAAGTCATAAGATTTCAAAATTAAAGTCTCAATAATACCAGAAAAAGTCAGAATATTGACATATATATGTACAGTATGTAAAAGTTCTTACTTTGTTTTTATTTCTCAAAACATCGTGACTTTTTCTCATTTCTTCTTTTCAAAATATTACATCTTTTGTCTCATATTTGTTTTTGTGTCATTCGTTCCAGCGGCGGCTCGAATGCTCTGGACGCTGGTTTTAAAAATGGCGGCTGCAGAAAGAAGTCGTCCTGCTTTCACGTGGACATGATGTCACTTCCTCTGCTGTTTCCACATGAAACAGGAAAACACATCGAACAGAAATTCATCACGTCACCAAACAGCCACTTTTAAAGGAGAACTCAGGTGTTTTTAACTCTGGGTCCAACCTGTTTGTATCCTGGTGCTTGTTTGATCCACTGACAGGCTCAGAGTGTTATTCTAAGTGTGTGACAGCATCATGGAAAGGATCCCTACAGAGAGAGACCTGGAAGATCCTTTTGGTTTAACCACAAACAGCACACACACCAGACTACATTCACTAAAACAGGGATTTTAGAGAACAGGACACAGGAGCTGCTGCTCTGCTGCTGCCTCCATCAGTTAGTGTGTTTGTGTTGTTGTGTGACTTTGGTGTTTTAAACAAATTGTTTCGATCCAAACTAATGTGTTAAAACACCGAAGTCACAACAACTAGACCAGCAGCTCCTGTGTTCTTGTTGAGGCAAAATAACTGTTTTTGTCAATGGAGTCTGGTGTGTTTGAAGAGTGATGCAACAGCGGTGTCTCGGCTGCCGGCTGAGGAGAACTACGGGACCAGTTCCAACACTTTTTGTCATGTAGACACCAGAATATGTAGATCCAGAGCCCAGGGTTAAAGACATCAAAGCTACCCTGTGTGTCTCAAGTCTCAGTTCATTTCCTGATTCGTTCCTATGATGAAAAGAGGCGGCGGTGCGTTCACTGACTCGTCCTGTCTGTTAGGAAATCTTACAGCTGTTCCTGCAGCTCTGTGCAGACGGGCTGAGAGGAGGCGGCCTGATCAGTCTGGGTTTTTTCAGTAACACCCCCCCCGTCCTCTTGGCGGCGCCGTGGTGGGCGCTGGCGGCGGCGTTGGCGGTGACGGAGTAAGAGCGTCCGTGCATCATGCGGGCGTTGAGGCCGTTGGCCATCGAGAAGGACTTCAGGTGGGACTTCAGAGCCAACGGGAGGGGGAGTTTATCCACCAGGTGGACCGGAGTGCAGGAGACGATGGAGCGACAGCACAGGTCCTGGAGAGACAAGACTGGGGGGAGGGGGGGGACAGAAGGGGTGAGGGAGAGTGAGAGTTAAGGGAGGGAAGAGAGGGAGGGGCAGGAGAAGAGGAAGGGAGAGAGGGAGGGGGAGAGGAATAGAGATGTGGGAGGCAGGAAAGGAAGAGCGGGAGAGACAGAGAGAGAGAGGGAGGGAGGGAGGGAGGGAGGGATGGAGAAAGAGGGGAGGAGAGACGACTTAGTGTTAAATTGTTTTCTTTTTGTCTTTAATAGCTGAATATTTGTTGAGGTGTGTTGTGTTCAGGGGACCAGCAGAGGGCAGCAGAGGAGCACTGAGGAGCATTAGTTTACCTGAGGAGGTGAGAGGGAGCCTTTTCTCTTTCTGTTTGGACCATTGTTAAGCAACTGTGGTGTCCTCTGAGGTAAAATGACTCTTTTTGTGAAGGGAGTCTGGTGACTTTGAAGAGAGTGATCTAACGGATGTTTGTGGTTAAACAAAATGGATGTTATGGAGAGGATCCCTACAGAGATTGAGCTCTAAGATCCTTTTTGTATCGCTCTCCTAAAACACACCAGACTCCATTGACAATATGGTAATTTTAACTCCAAACCATCACCTCCTGTGTCCTGTTCTCTAAAATCCCTGTTTTAGTGAATGGAGTCTGGTGTGTGTGCAGAGAGCGATAGAACGGCTGTTTGTGGTTAAAGTGTAAATACTTACTTTTACTTGTAACAGAGTATTTCTACACTGTGGTATCGGTACTTTTACTGCAGGTGAGGGTCTGAGTACCTTTGTTGGGCCTCCACAGTCGCTCCATGCCGTGTCTCATCAGGACGATACGAGCCAGCTCGGTGAACGACTCAGTGATGTTGAAGTTACACAGCGGGCTCACCTCGAAGAAGGTGACGCCCAGCTTCTCCGCGTACACCTGCGCCTGCTCCGTGGTCACCTGACGCTTGTAGGCCAGGTGGAGACGGTTCCCCACGAGGATCTTGGGCACCCCCGGGGCATGCTGGGTAAACAGGAAGCAGAACTCAGCCTTTCTGGGGCAGAGAGTTGGAGATCACATCTGAACACAGACGACAGCGACTCAAACTAAAGTGTCTGAGTTTTGAGTGTTTGTGTGTTTGGATGTGAGGACCAATGAAGCTACATGAAGCTCTACTGTGAAGAAAGCAATTAAAAGTTGAAATGATCGTGTTGCTGAAGTTTTACTACAGTTTTAATTCAATAAAACCATCTATCTTCACAAACACTCTGCTGCCTTCTTCTACATCTGTGTTTAGACAAGTGGGCTGATAAAATCGATGAATTCCTGGTAGGACCCTGGTACAGTCACCGATGGCTGGGTGCTGTGTGCCTGTTTCAGAGCACCATTGTGTGCAGAGTTGTGTGGGTTGTTGTTGTTGTTGTTGTGAACACAGCTGACTCATCAGAGATCGTCTGTTCAGTAACATCTGAGTGGTAAACAACATGCTGAGCGCAGCGTAATACCACTGCAGGTGTGACGATGAAACACAGAAGCACTCAAAGTTTTCCATCAAACATTTTCGTCTCGTCCACACACAAAGAGCGTTTTAGGTCGCTGAAACTGAAACGCCTTTTCAACTGCAGAGCCACCAGACTCCATTCATAAAAACAGTAATTTTACATCACAGAACACAGGAGCTGCTGGTCTGCTGCTGCCACGATGGGTTAGTTTGTTTGTGTTATTGGGTGACTTTGGTGTTTTAAAGGGTTAGTTCACATCCCAGCTAACACATAAAAACAGTCACACAAAGTCACATAAAGTCACACAAAGTCCTGTGTCCTGTTCTCTAAAATCCCTGTTTTAGTGAATGTAGTCTGGTGTGTGTGCTGTTTGTGGTTCACTTCAGAGTCCTGCAGTTTCAAGTCTGTTAAAAATTAATGTTTTGGGTCATTTTAGTTCAATAAAATAAGCTCACGATGCCCAAAACGTTCTTCTCTGTCTGGTTGTCTCTGTTCACACAGAAGGGAAAAACATCCACGTATGTGTGGACAGGATGTGGATCATTTAGAGACCGATCGACTGATTGATTGATTGATTGATCCGTCACTGACCTCGTCTATCTCTTTGATCCACCTGTCGATCCCGTCAAACGACCAGCGGTTGGTGATGTCATACACCAGAATGACTCCCTGAGGAGACACAAACATGAACTGACTATAAACAGAGTTCATCAGTTCATCTTCTGCAGTAAGAATTAGCTGCAGACTCTTTCAGACTGTTGGTCAAACAGAACGAATGAATGTAAAAACATGGAGTGGAGGTTATTATCAATTCACTCACACACACACACACACACACACACGCCAAAGATTCATGATCAGCTCTGAGCCTCGCCGTGGCGACGGTGTCACTGTTGCCATGGTGACGCCTCCTCTGTGGCCACTAAAAGCCCGATGAGTGATGACAACAACGCAACTTCATTCAGTGAGAAGTGTTTTCTCTCTGTCTCCTGTGGGAACACAGCGAGGAGGCCCGAGGTGGGGGATGGATTTCTTCACACGCCGTCGGAGGTCACCACGGCAACACGGAGTGAACGCAGAGCGCCTGTCGCACCAGGAACACCTTTACAATGTCTCAACGACTGATCACAGCCCCGAGGAACAATAACTACAGCTCAGCATGACTGTGTCCGAGCAACCACCTTCATCATCATCGTCATCATCATCATCATCACCATCATCATCACCATCATCATCATCATCACCATCACCATCATCATTATCATCACCATCATCATCATCTTCATCACCATCATTATCATCACCATCACCATCATCATCATCATCACCATCATCACCATCACCATCATTATCATCACCATCATCATCACCATCATCATTATCATCACCATCATCATCATCATCATCACCATCATCACCATCATCATCACCATCATCATCATCATCATCACCATCAGCACCATCAGCACCATCATCACCATCATCACCATCATCATCATCATCACCATCATCATCACCATCATCACCATCACCATCACCATCATCATCATCATCATCACCATCATCACCATCATCATCACCATCACCATCATCATCACCATCATCATCATCATCATCATCATCATCATCATCACCATCATCACCATCAGCACCATCATCATCACCATCATCATCATCATCATCACCATCATCACCATCATCACCATCATCATCATCACCATCATCACCATCACCATCATCATCATCATCATCATCATCATCACCATCATCACCATCACCATCATCATCATCATCATCATCATCACCATCAGCACCATCAGCACCATCATCATCACCTTCATCACCATCATCACCATCATCATCATCACCATCATCACCATCATCACCATCACCATCACCATCATCATCATCATCACCATCACCATCATCATCATCACCATCATCATCATCACCATCACCATCATCACCATCATCACCATCACCATCACCATCACCATCATCATCATCACCTTCATCACCATCATCACCATCACCATCACCATCATCATCATCATCATCATCACCATCACCTTCATCACCATCATCACCACCATCATCATCATCATCACCATCGCCACCATCATCATCACCATCATCGCCATCATCATCATCATCACCATCATCATCACCATCATCACCATCATCATCACCATCGCCATCGCCACCATCATCATCACCATCATCATCATCATCACCATCATCATCACCATCATCACCATCATCATCACCATCGCCACCATCATCATCACCATCGCCACCATCATCATCACCATCATCATCACCATCATCATCATCATCACCATCACCATCACCATCACCATCATCATCATCACCATCGCCACCATCATCATCACCATCATCATCACCATCGCCACCATCATCATCACCATCATCATCACCACCATCATCACCATCATCACCATCACCTTCATCACCATCATCATCACCACCATCATCACCATCATCACCATCACCTTCATCACCATCATCATCACCACCATCATCACCATCATCACCATCACCTTCATCACCATCACCATCACCATCATCATCACCATCATCAGCAGTACCATGTAGCATGTAGCATGTAGCTAACAGTATTAGCACAGCTCAGCAACCAACTATCCAACATCCAGGAAGCAAACCCACCGTACCGTTAGCGGACTGAAGCTGCGTGGTTACGACAGGTGAGGTTGTGTCTGTGACAGGCCTGGTGAACACCTGCCAGGAGGCTTTAAAACATTTAAAACTACATTTCCACTGAGTGTGGGCTGTGAGAGAGTCACCTGTGCTCCTCTGGAGTAGGATCTGAAAATGGTGCAGAATCGTCCCTGACCTGACGTGTCCCTGAAATAAGAGAATAAACTGTCAGGGTCAAAGGTCAAGCTACTTCACACAGATGCTGGCATTTTAAATCAGGACACACATTTAGTCTGTTAACTTTTTATTTCCCTCTAAGGAAACTTACTGGAGTATCTTCACCATGTAAAGAAACCCTTGAGCAGTAGCAGCCAAACTGAAGAATACAGTGATTAGACCTCACAGGACACAGGAGCTGCTGATGTACAATCTGATAGTTTGTGTTTTATAGTTTTCAGATGTTAGTAAAGATCCCAACTAACTCTTTAAAACAGTCACTCAAAGCCCTGAGTCCTGTTCTCTAAAATCCCTGTTTTAGTGAATGTAGTCTGGTGTGTGTGCTGTTTGTGGTTAAACCAAAAGGATCTTCCAGGTCTCTCTCTGTAGGGATCCTTTCCATGATGCTGTCACACACTTAGAATAACACTCTGAGCCTGTCAGTGGATCAAACAAGCTCTTTTAGTGGACCTACTGTGATCAGGTGCAGTTGTCCCAAAGGATCACGTTGCAGCCATTGCAGCCCGTTTGGTGTCTGCTGGCTGAGGTGATCTACTGGACCAGTTCCAACACTTTTACTACCTACCAGTCACTCACACACCAGGATGAGGACAGAGAGGGTTAACCCTTTATGACCTACCATCAGTCCGCCAGAGCATTTTTTGTTTTTACATTTACTGTACTGTACTATAGTCCCATTTTTTGGAGTATTTTAACTTACTATACATCAATACAACCCTTACATCCTAAATTTTAATAATATGTATAGATTCATGCCTTTTCTAATTAAATAAATCGCCAAAAAGGGCAGTAAACCACAAAAAAAATGAAAATTGTTTTTTTTTTGTTTTGTTTTTTTACACATATTTTCCTAAATAGAGAAATTCAGTGCAATAAACAACAACAACAACAAAAAAATCGTTTTTACTGTCTTGAAAAGAAATGAAATGTTTGGGAAAGAAATGTTTGTTTCGCGGGTTTCCGGGAGAGGCGGGAGTGGAATTACCGTAATGACACCATATTGGCTGTAAAGCCCAATGTCTCATCTTTCAGAAACTGTTGTTATTTTTCCGATGGCACAAATTGTGAGTGAACTACGGTAATCCAAAGAGCGCTTGCACACTCGGCCCACTGGCGGGCCCATAGGTCTTAATGAGTTAAAAACACCAGAACTGCCTTTAAGAGGCCGTTGTTCTTGATGTGTAACTGATCTTTGGCTCCACTGGCTCCACATATATCACCGTTTAGTCCCCTGTGCTCCTGAACTGAGTATCAGATGACTTCCCTGGTGTGATCCTCTCGTTCCTGTTTGGGAACATGGACTGTGTTTGTGTGCTTCCCCACAGCAGAGCTGAATACCACAGCCGTGTTTAGGTTGGCTCGTGCGGTCGCTGGCTGGCTGCCGGCCTGCTGCCGCCGCCGACCGGGACCGGATCGCAGGCGGCTGCCAGCCGGATCGTCAGGTGGTCCAACAAAACCTGATCCGCCTCATCAGGAAGTGACACTGAGAGACTCCATCTGGTGACACCAGCAGGACCAAACTATGAGTTATTTACAAGAGCCAGAGCACAGAGGGACAGGAGGGGTGTGTGTGTTGTGATGGTGTTCAAAGTGTGTGTGTAGCCAGAGGAGAGGCACACACACACACACACACACACACACACACACACACACTAAAGAGCTAAAGCGTCTCATCCGCTTAAACATCAAACAAAGTTTCAGATTAATAATTTAATATTGACTTGGCTAAAAGCAAAAGCGTTCCAAAAATACCTCTGAGGGCTGGGAGTGTGTGTGTGTGTGTGTGTGTGTGTGTGTGTGTGTGTGTGTGTGTGTGCTTTAAGTGCACTATAATCCCACCTTCATCTTTCTTCTCTGAGTGTGTGGAGGTTTTAAAACATGTAACGTGAGTCTGCTGGTACATTAATGGTCTCTTTATTTGTCAGATGCTGCCACACGACAACACGTGTGAGTCTTCATCTGTATTTCCACGTTTCTGCAGATTGAGCTGATTTAAAGGGACAGTTTGGATTATCTGAGGTGTGGTTGTATGAGGTGTATGCTACATTTAGAATATTTTCTCTGCTTTACATTGTCATCAGACAGCAGTTTCTGAAGGGGAACTGAAGCCATTCTCTATGTCTTTGCTCTCTCTCAAAGCCACCAGACTCCATTGACAAAAACAGGGATTTTACCTCACATAAACAGGAGTTGCTGGTTGAGTTGCTGTGACTTCTGTGTTTTAGCAAGTTAGTTTGGAACTAAACAAACCATTTAAAAACAACAAATTCACACAATAACACAAACAAACTAACCGACTAAGTCAGCAGAAGACCAGCAACTCCTCAGTGTTTTGTGAGGTAAAATTCCTGTTTTTGTCAATGGAGTCTGGTGGCTTTGAAGAGAGCGCACAGATGGATACAACAGCTTCAGCTCCCCACCAGAGAGGGTTGTCTGCAGCAAGGTTAAGCAGTGAAAATATTCTAAATGTAGCGTACACGTAAACTGATGGTGGTTGACATGGACAAACAGTAAATATTCTCTTCCCCTCTGACAGTCACATGTTCAGATTGATTCCAGTCTCATGTCTGTGCGTCAAATATGAAGCTGCAGCCAGAAGCTGTTAGCTTAGCTTAGCATAAAGACTGAAAACAGGAGCTAGCCTGGCTCTGTCCAAAGGCAACAAAATCCACCTCCCAGAACCGCTAAAGCTCTCTGATAGCATGTTATGTCTTGTTCTGAGTGTGTGACAGCATCATGGAAAGGATCCCTACAGAGAGAGACCTGGAAGATCCTTTTGGTTTAACCACAAACAGCACACACACCAGACTACATTCACTAAAACAGGGATTTTAGAGAACAGCACACAGGAGCTGCTGCTCTGCTGCTGCCTCCATCAGTCAGTGTGTCTGTGTTGTTGTGTGTTCCACAGGTAATGTGTTGGATTTTATCTTATCTTATAAAACACTTAAGTCACACAGTAAAACAAGCAAACTAACTGATTGAGGCAGCAGTGAGCAGCAATTCCTGTGCTTAAATTACTGTTTTTATCAGTGGAGTCTGGTGGGATTGAAGAGAGCAATATAACAGATGTTTGTGGTTAAGCAAAAAGATTTTAAAATGCTGGCATTATCCTTTAACTCAAAAACCATAAATGGTCCCTTATCTTTTTAAAGGTGTGAGCTGCATAAACTAAACTCTGTTCTCCTCCATTGTTTTTGGGGAGAAATCTTGTTGAGAAAACAGGAGAAAAACACCCTGAAGTTGAGAGACAGTGGCAGCTGCTGCCAACATGTCTGCCAGCGGCTGCGTCACCTGAAACAGCTCTTTATCAAGTCAAACAGCCTCACATGCTTCCTGTTTGCTCTGCCCTCCTTCTACACAATCAGCCTTTCTGCTGAGGGTCACATGACCTGACAGAAACACGGCGAGGGGAAACAGACGACCGCCGGGTTTCACTCAGGAGGTGAACAACACAAGTTTTATTCAGAAGGTATGAAGTGTGTGTGTGTGTGTGTGTGTGCGTGTGTGTGGACAGTACCAGAGCTGCAGCTTCACTCTCCTCCCGTCCTGGAGGATGGTGGTCGTCTTATAGTCGATCCCTGAAACACACAAAGAACAAACTCATGAGTCTCCTGCTCACAGTAAATACAGTGATGCTGGAAAGGTTTACCTGTTACCTGAGTACAACAGCAGTATGGGCAGGGAAGAGTAAGAAAGTCACTGAAAAACCCACATTAGCTAATGTTAGCCATCATACCTGGTCACACCAGACCAGATAACAGTGTGACAGCATCATGGAAAGGATCCCTACAGAGAGAGACCTGGAAGATCCTTTTGGTTTAACCACAAACAGCACACACACCAGACTACATTCACTAAAACAGGGATTTTAGAGAACAGGACACAGGAGCTGCTGCTCTGCTGCTGCCTCCATCAGTCAGTGTGTTTGTGTGACTTTGGTGTTTTAAAGGGTTTGTTCAGATCCAGTAAAAAAATTGTGTAACACACAACAACACAAACACACTAACTGATGGAGGCAGCAGCAGAGCAGCATCACTTGTGCTCTAGGCGGTAAAATCCCTGTTTTAGTGAATGTAGTCTGGTGTGTGTGCAGAGAGCGATATAACGGCTGTTTGAAGTTAAACCAAAAGGATCTTCCAGGTCTCTCTCTGTAGGGATCCTTTCCAGAGCCAGTTCAGATCCAGCACAATATCTGAGTAACACACCTGTGAGGTAAAATCCCTGTTTTTGTGAATGCAGTCTGGTGTGTTTGAGGAGAACGATATAACGGTCTGTTTGTGTTGTTGTGACTTTGGAGTTCTCAAAGATGCAGTGAGTAAGATTTACTAATCCTTTTAGATTAAAACATTTTAAAAATCAATGATATCTACCGAAGCTAGCATGCTAATTAGCTAGCCCCAGCCCATTCATTAGTGTAATACCATTTTATACCTGGGGGGCGATAGAGAGTCACTGCCCCCAGAGTGTCACTTTTGAGGAGGGATTAGAACCAGCAACCTCTCCGCCTCCATCCCCACGGATTAAAGAAAAGTCTCATCCAACCGAGACGCCCACGGATTTATTTCAGAGTTACAGAGATTTGTACCAAACACCCGCCGGCTTCACACTAACACACACACACACACACACACACTAACACACACACACACACACACACACACACACACACACTCACACACACACTCACACACACACACACACACACACACACACACTCACACACACACTCACACACACACACACACACACACACACACTCACACACACTCACACACACACACACGTGATTAGCTCCTAATATCAGGCTGCTGTCACACGAGCTGCTGCTCGTCTCTTTTATAACAGTAATTATCAGGAGCCGTCTACCAGTAACAGCTCTCCACTGTGATGCTTCAACAATGGCTGCACACACACACACACACACACACACACTGATACATATGTTATGTAAATGCTGTTGTTGTGCAGAAGAGAACTAAGAGAAGTTACAGTAACACAAATGATGCTTCAGTCACCCTTGTGTCCAGTAAAACCAGTAAAACCAGTAAAACCAGTTCACCTTTAGCAGCTATTTCAACCAAACTGGTCAACACAAAGTGGCACCACTATATCTGGTCTTTAGTGATCTAGTTAGCTGTGAGCTAACCGCTAACGTGCTCTGGGAATAAAACACAACCATAAAACAGAGGAGAGAAGAAGAAGAAGCTCAGGGACGTATTAGAGCGAGGAGACGAGGAAGAAGATGTGATGTAATGTGAGAGTTATTCCAGGAGGAAAACAACACACAACCTACACACACACACACACACACACTCTGGCATGCATCATACATGAAGCATCTTGGGAAAATGAAGTTACATAAGAGGAGCAGAGTTTCTCTGACAGACGTCTAAACAGTCAAACTGTCAAACTGTCAGACTGTAGTGTGTGTGTGTGTGTGTGTGTGTGTGTGTGTGTGTGTGAGTGTGTGTGTGTGTGAGTGTGTGCGCGTGTGTGTTGATTCTGATTCATCCTGTACTGATGATGCTAACGGCGTTAGCTATTTTAAAGGAAAACACCTGAATTAGCATTAGCATTAGCATCTCAGTGATTATAATATGGAGCCCATCCAGTCAGATGCAGACAGTCAGTAGTGCAGCTGGGGGGTCACGTTGGTGCTGGTGTTGGGGGGCGTGTTCAAGCTGGCGGGGGTCATGGTGGTGGTGATGGGGGGATCAGCAGCGTTCAGTTCCTGATTGTTGTTTGGCAGCGAATCAGCTCTTGTGTTCGGGCCTCCTGCTTGACCTGAAATAACCTTCTATGTTTCATTATCCCAACACCAGGGCTCCTGTCACTCTGTCCTCCTCTTCCTCCATCTGCTCCTCTTCCTCCATCTGTTCCTCTTCCTCCATCTGTTCCTCTTCCTCAGATACCTTTCCTCACATCAGGTCTCCAACTGGCTTCCTGTCTTCACTCTCTCCTTTAATCAGCCCGACGCTCCCACATGGTGAGAAGAGCTTCAGAAGTATCGGCGAGCACGTGGCAGTAACCTTTGTGTCATGTTAGCTGATGTAGATTAGCCGTTAGCTTAGCATCACTTAAGTTACATCAGCTCTGTGTCCTGCTGGCTGATGTTCAAGAGTTGTTAGCTTAGCACTGCTAGTTTTACATTAGCTTTGTGCCATGTTAGCTAATACAATAGCTTTGAGTCCGGTTAGCTGCTAGCTTAGCCTCAATAATGTCACGTTAGCCTAGCAATATCAGATAGAGTGTTAATGATCCTCACATTAGCTCATTAGCTCTGTTGTTAGCTGATGTCACACAGACACTTTCAGGCCTCTGTTTGAAATCACATCTCTGTATTATAGTGACTCCAGTCCTCTCGCTCTCTGCATCATTATACTGCACACACACACACACACACACACACACACACACACACACACACACTCACACACACTCACACACACACACACACACACACACACACACACACACACACACTCACACACACTCACACACACACACACACACACACACACACACACACACACTCACACACACTCACACACACACACACACACACACACACACACACACACACTCACACACACTCACACACACACACACACACACACACACACACACACACACACACACACACACACACACACACTCTCTCACACACACACACACACACACACACACACTCTCTCACACACACACACACACACACACACACACACACACACACTCCCTCAGGCTGGTCTCTCAGGGATTTGGCTGTTTACTGGAGGTCAGTGGAGAGAATGAAAATGTTTTTGTGAAGTTACACAACATCCAGAAAGATGTTACGCCAGCGCATTAAAACACACTGTAAACAAACATTTGGCTTTTCCTCATGTGTTTCATTTGTGATTAATTATCAACAGCTCATAAAATATAGAAAAGAAACTGTGAGGGTATTTGTGTGCATTTTTGCGAGCTTGCGTCGGTGTGTTTTTACGAGCCCTAATCAAGGCTTCCCCGTGTGGCTTTGGCACCGTCCTCCCACCGCTGCCCGGAACAGCAGCTCTTCTCTGGACTTGGCTGAGGAGCGAAGCCCCCGCCGGGACGCCTGCGGCCTCCACGGCGTTGATCCTGGGCCGCGGGAGCCTGCGGTCGTCCCGCATTTTCACCACAACGATCCAGGCGGCCGGCCACAGCCACGTCTCCGCCTGCCATCGTGCCTCCTATTAGGGGAGATGACCCAGAAACAGCAGACATCGGGGCCTCAGCACGCTGCCTTCCCATCAGCCGAGGCCTGATGTGGGGAAACCGTGTTGTCTCTGGCTGGTTGAGGACTTCCATCACAGCCCAACAAGCATCTCACATCCCCCCAGGGAGTCCCCTCCAAAACATGGATAAAAACTAGAGCTCCACTGACATTAGCTTGGAGATTATTGGCTGATTTTATCTCGTTACAGCAGATGGACACACGTGGCAGCAGCTAATGCTACATTAGCTTAGTGTGCTGTTAGCTGACACCAACCAGTCCTTAGCTTAGCCTCACTAGTGCTATGTTACCTTAGTGTGCTGTTAGCTGATACCAACCAGTCCTTAGCTTAGCCTCACTAGTGCTATGTTAGCTTGGTGTGCTGTTGGAAGGTGTTCATGAGTTGTTAGCTTAGCCCTGCTAATGCTACATTAGCTTTGTGTCCTGTTAGTTAAAGCTGATTAGTTGTTAGCTTAGCCTCACTAGTGTTATGTTAGCTTAGTGTGCTGTTGGAAGGTGTTCATGAGTTGTTAGCTTAGCCTCACTAGTGCTATGTTAGCTTAGCCCTGCTAATGCTACATTAGCTTAGTGTGCTGTTAGCTGATACCAACCAGTCCTTAGCTTAGCCTCACTAGTGTTATGTTAGCTTAGCCCTGCTAATGCTACATTAGCTTAGTGTGCTGTTAGCTGATACCAACCAGTCCTTAGCTTAGCCTCACTAGTGCTATGTTAGCTTGGTGTGCTGTTGGAAGGTGTTCATGAGTTGTTAGCTTAGCCCTGCTAATGCTACATTAGCTTTGTGTCCTGTTAGTTAAAGCTGATTAGTTGTTAGCTTAGCCTCACCAGTGTTATGTTAGCTTAGTGTGCTGTTGGAAGGTCGCTAGTCAAGTGCAAATTTTGCACAAATTTCCAGAAACTCTGCTTGTTTCCATCCACTCTGACAGGAATATGAATTCAGTGATTCGAGGATATAAACAGAAAGTGGAGCTAATTCTCCAGGGGGTGAAGATAACGTCGTGAAAAGAGCTCCACCGCTGAAACACGGAGGACATCAGACACTTCTGATGGTCTCATGTGTCAAAGTGAGGAAGACTAAAAGTCCTTCCTGCGTAACTCCGCGGCCGAGCCGGTGAAGTCACCGCCGCCGGCCGCTGCACGCAGACCTCCAACATGGCCGCGAGTTAGAGTTACATCATCATCTGAGAGCAGAGTGAGTGAAGAGCGTCGACTCGTCCTGGACGCCCTCCTGCAGAGGGAGGCTGAGTCATGTGCAGCTGCCTGCCAGCCAGTATTAATACAGAGCACACACACACACACACACACACACACACACACACACACAGATATTGAAGAAGACAAAGACATGAGAGCAGAATGGTGATATATGGTGAAATATGGTGAAATGACTTGGGCTGCATGTTGTGACCTGATTCACTAAATCTGCTTAAAAACAAACAAAGTCTGGTGGAAACAGAAACTGAAGCTCTTGTTTGTCTGATTCATCTCACAGAAACACGATGAAGACTCTTAAAACGCTGGAGGAAAATCCAGGAAGAAGAATCTGAACATTCGCTCCAACATCTGGCAGGAAACTAAATACTGACAGTCACATATTATTCTTTGATTTATTATTATTCATTGTTTATTTATGGTCAAATAAGAGTTCACATGGGGGGGGGGGGGGGGGGTCTGAAACAGAGAGCAGTCAGAGGAATAAAACATGTAGAACATGAGACACTAAATCAGATTCACATCAGATCACAGCTACAGTTAAAACTCCTTTATGATCAGCTCAGGGTTCAAACGCCAGATCTCCCCCAGATCTCCCCCAGATCTCCTCCAGATCTCCCCCAGATCTCCTCCAGATCTCCCCCAGATCTCCTCCAGATCTCCTCCAGATCTCCTCACAAGCCTGCTGTAGCTACGCTAACTGGAAGTATTAGTGGTGAAAGTACACAAGTACTCTCAGCCTCATGTAGTAAAAGTACTGCAGTGCTCTGTTTCATGTAGTAAAAGTACTGCAGTGCTCTGTTTCTTGTAGTAAAAGTACTGCAGTGCTCTGTTTCATGTAGTAAAAGTACTGCAATGCTCTGTTTCTTGTAGTAAAAGTACTGCAGTGCTCTGTTTCATGTAGTAAAAGTACTGCAGTGCTCTGTTTCTTGTAGTAAAAGTACTGCAGTGCTCTGTTTCATGTAGTAAAAGTACTGCAGTGCTCTGTTTCATGTAGTAAAAGTACTGCAGTGCTCTGTTTCTTGTAGTAAAAGTACTGCAGTGCTCTGTTTCATGTAGTAAAAGTACTGCAATGCTCTGTTTCTTGTAGTAAAAGTACTGCAGTGCTCTGTTTCTTGTAGTAAAAGTACTGCAGTGCTCTGTTTCATGTAGTAAAAGTACTGCAATGCTCTGTTTCTTGTAGTAAAAGTACTGCAGTGCTCTGTTTCATGTAGTAAAAGTACTGCAATGCTCTGTTTCTTGTAGTAAAAGTACTGCAGTGCTCTGTTTCATGTAGTAAAAGTACTGCAGTGCTCTGTTTCTTGTAGTAAAAGTACTGCAGTACTCTGCAGTAGCAGAAAATGGAAATCTAAGGGAAGTACAAGTACCACAGTCTGGTACCTGAGGGGGGGTCCTACTCGGGTCTGGGGGGGTCAGACTTAAACCGGTGCGTGATGAGCGGGTGTTAATCACCACAGCTCCCCGGTAACGGAGCCGTCCCCCGGTCTGACCCGCAGCTGGAGCCCCGCTGACAGGAGGGTCTACCAGAGATAAGTGCCCCCCCCCGACCCCCCACACACCCCCTCCAGCCCGCCGGTCACTCACCCATGTTGTACCCGTACGGGGACTCGCTGGCTCCGTCCTGCAGGCTCGCCAGGATCTCCCCCTTGCCCACGTCGCTGTCCCCCACCAGCAGGAACTTGAGCAGGAAGTCGTACGCCCTGGCCGGGCTGCTTCTGTGGCTCATCCTCGGGGCGGCCGGCAGCTGCCGTGTCCCATCATGAGGTGACACTCGGCGGCATGGAGGCTCCGGACCAGACCCCCTCTCCTCCTCTACCGCCCCGGTCCGGAGCGAGGGGACGGGGCAGAGAGGCGCGCCAAGTCCGCAGGAATAAATCCGCGACGGCCAAAGTCCCTCCAGGATCCGCGACGGTCCGGAGGAGCCACAAGTGTCCACCCTGGACCCCCACACCGACAACTGTCACCGGACGGGGGCTACTGCGCCGCACAGGACGCACCGCGCGGTAAAACCCTCCACAGACGGTACGGTCCACTTCGGGTTCCGGACTCCGGACAGGGCAGGAAGAACCGACGGGTCTCCGGCCGCCCTCTCTCCGCCTCCCTGCTCCGGCGGAGGTGGTGTCGCGGATGGAGCAGGAGAGCGGGGGTCCGGACCGGCCTGCCTCCCTCTGATTGGTCCATCCTGGCAGTTGCTAGGGCAACCTGGAGCCCGAACCTGACGCTGGAGACGCTCATTCGCTCCCTGTATGACGTCAAGCTGCACGGGATGACATGGAGGCACTACTTCCTGTGAGCCTACAAAATAAAAGCCCGGCAGGTTGCAATGACCACATTCAAAATAATCACATTTAGATTAATTTCTTTTTTAAATAAAGACAATAAAGTAGTGTATGTTGTTTAGATTCAGGAAAACGGATCTGACTGCAGCATATTTTCATTTAATTATGCCTGGTGGTGTTATGGAAGACCCAAACTGGAAAAATCATATAAAGAAATAAATCATTCAATAAATAAATAAACCCTTAAATGTAAAAAAAAAAATGAAAATAAACGTATCCATCAATTAATGTATAAAACAGGACATAAATT
The DNA here is from genome assembly GCF_042242105.1 of Pempheris klunzingeri. NCBI lineage: Eukaryota > Metazoa > Chordata > Actinopteri > Acropomatiformes > Pempheridae > Pempheris > Pempheris klunzingeri. Next base: position 691,849 of record NC_092031.1, read on the forward strand.
GACAATTACTTTAATTTTCTTCGGTATTTATTTGTCTGTATTGTATTAATTCCCCAATTTATTTACATTCCCATTTAATTTTCTGTTATATTTATTCCTTTTAAATGTACTATGGGAACTCAAATGGGAGTGTAAATAAACAGGGGAAATAAAACAGAAACAAAATATATCAGAAATATCCAATTTCAATATTATTTTTTGGTACATTTAATGTCATATTAATTTATTAAGTCCATTTTTTTACTTTTTATTTTAGCAGTTTTGGTCCTCCGTAGACTTTATGATAACTGTGTGTATTTTCAGTTTCTGTGAATATTCAGAACTGGAAATATATAACATGGGTGCCAGAAGCTCCATATACAAACCTAAAACTACAAAAGAGAGAAAAGTGTTGATTCAAACAATCATGTATGATAAAGAGTGAAGATGTGACAGCAGCATCACGGAGCTCCACCATCACTCCATCACTCCATCACTCCATCACTCGTTCTTCTGCTGCCATCTTGTGTCCGAACGTCTCTGAACAAAAGGAGCTTTGAACTAAAAACAACCCTGCAGGATAATTTATTGATTCATCTTCAGTGGCTCTGACATTATACACACATTTACTGATTTACATAAAGTCACAAACAAACGGTTTTAAGTCTCTGCGTCAGTAAAAAGTCTCTGAGGTTCTGACGTCACGGCGCCGCCTGGTTTCGTCTCATCAGCTGAAGCAGAAACGTAGAGAAACAAACCCACTGTTCTGTTTTTCCTCTGAGACATCGACCCCTTCGAGCCGGTGGAGAGAGAATGAGCCAAACGTGCTTCAAGACATTTCCAGGATCAATACGTTTCACCAGGACTTCTCAATCACTGCAGTTAGTCTTTTTAGTGTCTCAATGAATCAATAAATTAATCTGATTTTAAGAATTAATTTCTTGTGGAGCCTCTAAAGTCATAACAGTGATTTTTTTGTCCTGTGTGTGCAGGATGAATTAGAGAACATGAATATTGATTCTTCCTCTCATCCTCTGCTGCCGATCACCTGTGTGGGTCGACCGCAGGCGCCTTTAAACTCCCAACAGCATCTAAAGCAGTTAAAATGAGCTCCACCTCCACAGCTGCACTGAGACCTGCTGACATGTCGGTGCAACAACAACAACAACAACAACCAGCACTGTAGAACACACTGCTGTACACACACACACACACACACACACACACACACACACACAGGAGGCCGTAGTAAATGATCACGTGTGCATTAAAATTAAATCACCTTTCAGGACTTTAGAGGCTCCGAATGTTCTGTTGCAAGAAACAAAGACAGGCTGCAGAGTCGCTGTCCTCTGACCACTAAAAGGCTTCGAACAGACTCAGTGGTTGTTTTGGCAAATCTCATTAACACGTCCACCTCTGGTGAAGAGCAGCACACAGAACAGTGTCTCATGGTACAGACTGTTTCTACCCATGATCCTCTGTGTCCACATCCTGGTGTCTGAGTGACTGGTAGGTAGTAAAAGTGTTGGAACTGGTCCAGTAGATCACCTCAGCCAGCAGACACCAAACGGGCTGCAATGGCTGCAACGTGATCCTTTGGGACAACTGCACCTGATCACAGTAGGTCCACTAAAAGAGCTTGTTTGATCCACTGACAGGCTCAGAGTGTTATTCTAAGTGTGTGACAGCATCATGGAAAGGATCCCTACAGAGAGAGACCTGGAAGATCCTTTTGGTTTAACCACAAACAGCACACACACCAGACTACATTCACTAAAACAGGGATTTTAGAGAACAGGACACAGGAGCTGCTGCTCTGCTGCTGCCTCCATCAGTCAGTGTGTTTGTGTTGTTGTGTGACTTTGGTGTTTTAAAGACATTTTAGATGTAACACAAAATTTCCTCAAACACATATTAACACAAAGAAACTAACTGATGGAGGCAGCAGCCGACCAGCAGCTCCTGTGTCCTGTGAGCTAAAATCCCTGTTTTTGTGAATGTAGTCTGGTGTGTTTTAACAGAATAAAAAGATCTTGTGCACAGAAGATAAGCTGTGAAACAGACTGCCGGCTGAAGCTACTCGACCATTTCCAACACTTTTAGCACCTACCAGTCATTTAGACACCAGGATGAGGTTTAAAAGCTGAAAAACTCTACTGTTACTCACACTGAGTATTAAAATCTCTCGGCCTTTGACTTGTTTCCAGAAACACCTGAAGTATCTGTCTGTTAGTCTGTGACACTCGATGGTCGACCTTCTTCTTCTTAAGTGTTTTTCAGTGTCGGAGTCTTTTCAGGGATCCATCACATTCAGGATTAAAAGCTCTTTCTTCTGAGGTCCGAACCAGAGTCGGGTCCCGTGGACGGTTCAGTTGTAGCTGTACCCGGGCAAGGGCAGCTTCTGACCCTCCTTGGCCTCGAAGAAGGTGTAGGACAGGGTGATGGTGTCCACCAGGGCCATCCTGGGGTCCTCGTCGAACTCCGGGTCGATGTAGAAGAAGACGGGCATGTCGACCTCCTCGTGAGGGTTCAGGCGCTGCTCCTCGAAGCAGAAACACTGCGGAGAGACGACATGTTTGACAGCAGGAACATCACAGAGAGGAGGACCGAGGAGCACCTGCAGCTGCTAGACTACCTGGATCTTGTTGAAGTACTGTCCCGCCTCAAACGGCACCACGTTGTAGGTGGAGATGCCGGTGATGGGTTTATCTGTGGGGTTCTTCGCTCTGTAGAAAGCCAGCGCCGTCTCACCTGGAACCACCTACACAAGCAATAACATCAATCAATCAATTAGATGGGAGTAAACACAGAAGAAGAACACTGTGTCAGTTTATTTATTTTATTTATCAGACTGAACATGAGGTTTTCCTTTTTCTGACCTCTGACAGCAGGAGTCAAAGACTTTCATGAATGAAACTTGTTCTCAAACAGACCAAAGTCAGTGATTAACATCCGTCATATCCCTCAAACACACCAGACTCCATTCACAAAAACAGTGATTTTATACTGCAAACACAGGAGCTGCTGCTCTGCTGCTCCCTCAATCAGTTAGTGTGTTTGTGTTATTGTGTGACTTTGGTGTTTTAAAGGTTGAATCAGATCCAACACATTATCTGTGAAACACACAGTAACACAAACACACTGACTGATGGAGGCAGCAGCTCCTGTGTCCTGTTCTCTAAAATCCCTGTTTTAGTGAATGTAGTCTGGTGTGTGTGCTGTTTGTGGTTAAACCAAAAGGATCTTCCAGGTCTCTGCAGGGTTGATTGTTTTAGATTGTTGAAGGTTTCCTTGTTGAGGAAACAGGTCTTACAAAGATCTCCGTCTGCTGCGGTCTGAAGTTCCACTGCATGCTGGCGTGTCGATCAGCGTTGAAGGTGACCTTCAGGATTCGTTCCTTCACCGGCGTCATCGTCGCCACCAGCTCTGTGTCGTGGCCGCTCACCGCCACACCGCCGAGCCCCGACGCCTGACGGACAAACACAAACCAACAGCGGTCACACCTGCAGCCTGGAGGCGGGAACCACCAGGAGGCCGGGACAGGAAGTCACCTGACAGTAGAGCCTGTAGAGCGGCACTGCGGCGTACGACAGGCCGATCATCCCCACCCCCGCGGCGGCGATGTACGTCAGGACCGTCTTGTTCCTGGTTTTCCACTCGTCCTCCTGGCTCTTGAACTTCCTGTTCCGGGTCTTGGCGCCTCTGCTCTGAGTGTGGAAGCGGACGGGGAGCCTCCGGCGCAGGAAGAGTTCAGGCTGAGAGTGCAGCGTCCTCGCAGCGTCGCACCGAAGCGTCCGGACACATCGTGTTAACAGCAGCTGGGGGCCGCAGAGGGGCCGACGCAGCAGGAGGGGCAGCAGCATGACCGGTACTGGAGTCGGTCCTCACCTGGAGCGGGGTGGGCGGGGGGAACTCACCTGAGGGGGAGGACAGACATTCCATCTTCATTCCATCACAACACAAAAGACAGATGAACTTTATTGATCCCAGACTGGGAAAGTGTAAATATAAAGTGTGAGGGATTCTCTTCAATAAAACACCTCAGTCACCATCACAACGTTATAATGGAGGAACAGGAACAGCAGTTACTCACATTTGACAATCTGGAACCATCAGATGTTCAAATGACTAATGATCGATTATCCATGTTGCTGCTGATTCATTTTCTGTTGATCAACTAATCAGTTCACTGTCTGGATGTAAACACATTCTGTAAAGTGAGGGCACCAAACCAAACTGCCTTTTAAAAAAGTCACACTTTAAGGTCCCCTTGCTCACTAACACATGTGACGGGCCGGTTATTAAAGGATTAAAAACTTTTCCAAACTTGGCACAAGTGGCTCCTCAGCTCTCTGAGCAGCAGCTGATCTGGAAACTGATCTGGAAACATGTCAGTCAGCCAGGGGGCGGCAGTGGGTCCCAGCTGGGATGTAGCCTTTAAATTAGGATATTTTCATGATATTTTGTGCTCTTGGTGATCATATTAGTGCCGAATTCCCCAGAAAATACTGTGGATTCTCAAAATGTCTCCAGTCATATTACAGTCTTTATCTCCGGCTACTAAAACACAGACAGTCTTACTTTTTACAGTTTTTTAGTCGAGGATTAAGTTGTTTCACTAATTTAACCATGAAATGAAGCTCTGAGCGGCTATTGGGGCAAATTGACGTTACAAGTTAACTTCCCTTAGTCGATATTGACTGAAGAAGAGGTTAAATTTAACACATGGAGCAAACAGAGCTCCTAAAGACGCTGCTGACCTCCATCAGGAGTCACCGGTGGCTCCTCTGCCTGCTAGCTTAGCATGCTAACCTGCTAACAGAGCCTCTGACGTCGTTGTGAAACTGTTAAATTCCGTAAATTAATAATCTTTAAAGATCTGATACCTGCGACGAGGAGCTCCGGTGTCTTTCACAGGTGGACAGCGACACATTACCAAACATGTTGGGCGGAAACATACATAACGCGTGTGCAACACGGAATTAGCTCCCCTGTAGACAGAGGCCTAAAGGTTCCGCACACATTCGTTCCTACATTACTAACAGGGGACCGTCAGTGTTCACAGTCCTTCCAGCTCAGAAATATACAGGCACAAATATGTAGGAAATAATGTGTGTATTTCTAATAAGGCACCTAACCTATAACAAACAAACTAATCGATCTAGGCAGCAGTAGACCTGTGTCTCTTCACCAGATTCCATTGACAAAAGCAATGATTTTACACTATACTTGCTGGTCTACCGCTGCCCTGACCAGTGAGTTAGTTTGTGTTGTTGTGTGGCTTTGGTGAGTAAAAGGGTTCATTTGGATTCAGCACATTATTTGTGTAACACAAACTAACTAAAGGATCGAGGCAGCAGTAGTTCAGCAACTCCTTTGTTCTGCCAGGTAAAATTACTGTTTTTGTCAATGGAGTCTGGTGGCTTTGAAGAGAGCGACATAACGACTGTTTCTGGTTAAACAAAAAGGGATCTTACACTGGAAATAACAAGCTGAACACTTTTAGTGGACGTTTGATCAGTTTGTTTTAACCGACTACTCATTTACACAACGAGGGGCCAGATTTAAAATACTGGAGTTTTCCTTAAGGACTCTCAACACCTGCAGGTTAATGATGAAATAATGAAGTTAATGATCATCATGATGTGTTTTATAAATATTTATTGATATGCTGTGGTAATAAGTGTTATATAAATATTTATTGATATGCTGTGGTAATAAGTGTTATATAAATATTTATTGATATGCTGTGGTAATAAGTGTTATATAAATATTTATTGATATGCTGTGGCTGTAGTGTATTAGTGATGGAGAGGGCCCTACGGTGGCCGTGTGGGGTCAGAAACGCGCTCGGGGCTCGTTCCGAGGGGCTGCCGTAGTAATGGAGGGGGTCACAGTCGGCCAGGTATTTGACGCGGAATGCATCCTCAGCAAACGGCCGAGAAAGGTAAGCAGCCGCCGCTCACGGCTCCGGGGGGGCTCCGGTCCCGTCTCCGGCCTGCGGTGCTCATGTGTCCCCGGTGTTTGTGTCTCTTTCAGGGGAAGTTTGAGTATCTGGTGAAGTGGAGGGGGTGGTCGTCCAAGTGAGTAGCTAACCGTTAGCCTGCTGCGCTAGCCGCCGCGGCTAACACACACACACACACACACACACACACACGGAGAGGCTAACAGTGAATAATGGCACCAAACAATGCGCGGTGTTTCCTCTCCTGCTGGGGGTTTCCCCCCCCAGAGGAGGGACAGACAGCAGGTCTCTCCCTCCTCTCTCCGCTCGGTGCTCAGCAGCCATTTCTGCTCCCGTTCTCCGGCTTCAGGTCCCGTTTCCTCAGCCAGCAGCTGATGCTGATTAGAGACACAACAACACAACACACGCTGCATCCAGAGGAAACACCATCCAGGCTTTGTCATGGTCTCATCCTGCAGCCCCACAGGGAGCCTGCTCCCATTTCATCAGGATTAATAAGGAGTGTGGAGAAACATCCTTTAAGTCATATTAATGTGAAACTTATTTAGAGAAAGTTTCTCATCATTTTGGAAGTGATCCCTCCAGAGACTGAGCGACAGGATCCTCACTGTTCAAACAGCCGCTCTCTACAAAGCCACCAGACTCCATTCAGAAAAACACTGATTTTAGCTGACAGGACACAGGAGCTGCTGGTCTGCTGCTGCCTCCATCAGTCAGTGTGTTGGTGTTATTGTGTTACATAAATATTGTATTGGATCTGAACTGATCCTGTAAAACACTAAACTCATGCAGTAACACAAACAAACGAAGTGATTGAGGCAGCGGTAGATAAACGACTATCATGTAAAATCCCTGTTTTAGTGAATGTAGTCTGGTGTGTGTGCTGTTTGTGGTTAAACCAAAAGGATCTTCCAGGTCTCTCTCTGTAGGGATCCTTTCCATGATGCTGTCACACACTTAGAATAACACTCTGAGCCTGTCAGTGGATCAAACAAGCTCTTTTAGTGGACCTACTGTGATCAGGTGCAGTTGTCCCAAAGGATCACGTTGCAGCCATTGCAGCCCGTTTGGTGTCTGCTGGCTGAGGTGATCTACTGGACCAGTTCCAACACTTTTCCTACCTACCAGTCACTCACACACCAGGATGAGGACAGAGAGGATCATGGGTAGAAACACCAGACTTCCCCTTTAACCCTGATTAAATGCTCTTTTTTAAATACTCATTTTCAGGCACAACAGTTGGGAGCCAGAGGAAAATATTTTGGACCCGAGGCTGCTGGCAGCGTTTCACAAGAGGTCTGTGTGTTTTTTATGTTCATAGGACATGTTTACATAGATGGTAATCATCAAATGTTATTACTAGAACCACATTGTAATTACAAATCAGATTAAAAAAAATAAAAAAATGTTCTTCTAAAATCAACAATAAAAGACCCAAACAGATGTTTAGTCTTTATCAAGGTGTCGTCTTCAGGTGACTCGTTTTGTTATCCAGAAACGTTTGTGTTGGTTTCTTAGTTAACAGTCACAGCAGGTACAACAGTAGTGATGGTAAATGTAGTTTGTGGAAATGTTCCTGAGCTTTCAGCCACACGGCATGGCCTTCAGTGATGTCCCTTTAAGCCCTTTAAGAGGCTTTCAGGTGGAATGATTTTCATACGTGTGTGTGTTTCAGAGAGCAGGAGAGGGAGCTGCTGTTCCAGAAGAAGGGAAAGAGGCCGAGAGGACGGCCGCGGAAGATTCTGGTAACTTTTCATCCTCAAAGTCATTTTAACCTCCAAACTGTGACTTAGTGTGAACCACCTGGATTATTAGGGTCACTGCTGAAGTAGTTTTAGATGTTACAGCATCATGAGACTATTTAAACATGTTACATGAACCCTTTCTGATAGTTGTGACATATGAAGTCATTATTTTGGGATGTTGTTCCATATGAAGAGAGAATATCTGTTGTTTGATGATGTTTCTCTCTGTCGACCTTCACTCTTTGTGTTTTTCACCTTTTCAGCCGCCGGCTCCAGCTGCTGCTAAAGACAGCCGCTCTTCATCCTCCTCTTCCTCCGGCCTGTCATCGTCCGCCTCCTCCTCTTCCTCAGAGGATGAAGATCACTCAAAGAAGGCGAAGCCCGGCCCCCGCGTCCACCCCGTCCCCCAGAAGAGGCCTCAGATCGTCCCGGCTAAACCGGATCCTCCTCGTAAGAAGAAGCGCGGCAGGAAGCCGCTGCACCCCGACCTGAGGGCGCTACGCCAGGCCAAGACGAGGCCGCCGCCCTCTCCTCCTCCCCCTCCTCCTCCGCCCCCCCCTCCACGCCACCACCAGGTGCTCAGGCCGTCCCGGGAGGAGCCTCGGCCGGGGGTGAAGAAGCCCCTGCAGCCGGCCAGCTTCACCTACACCGGGCTGAGCCGGAGCTCCAGGGACGAGGCCGCCGCCGCCTCCCAGACCTCCGCCAGCTCCTTCTCCCAGACCGCCGCCGCCAAACCCGGATCCCTCGGCTGCCTGTGGACCAGTCGCTCCATGTCCCCGTCCTCCGGCTCCTCCTACAAAGCCGGTCCGTCCCCGCAGGGTAAGACCTCTCTGTCCGAGCTGAAGCGCTCCGTCTCAGAAACGGGCCGAGGCGACGGGTTCAAGGCGTCTCCTCTGAAACCCGGCGCCGGTTCGGGGTCGGCGGGTTTGCACAGCGGCTTCCCCCCGGGAGCCCAGCGCCCGCCGCTGAGCCAGAGGAGGCAGGACGGCGGCGCAGGTCAGACCGGGTTGGTTCAGCACAAGCAGCAGAACTCCAGCTTTTCCAAACCGTCGTCCTCGCCGACGCCTCGAGACCGAGCCAACCAGGCGCTCAGCCTGCGAGCGCTCAACCTGCAGAGCGTCAGCAAGCCGCCGGCCGGCAGCGGCCTCCAGGGCCACGGCGCCGGAGCTGCGGCGTCCAGGTCGAGCTTAAGGAGCGGCGGCGTGGGGAGCATCAAAGAGGGTCGGGCATCAGGCGGAGGGCAGCGGTCCGGCCCGGCGGCCGGCGGCGCGGAGCAGGGCCGGTTAAGAGACGACAGGGGGAAGGAGGCGCTGGCGGAGACCAAGAGGCTGACGGGAAGCGGCAGCGGCCGCGGGAACGGCGGCGGGAGGCACGAGGAGAGGAAACACGGGCTGAGCTCTCAGAGCCGCAGCCTGAACGAGCTCAGCACCGGCGACTCCGACGAGACCAGCAGCAGCGAATCGGAGCAGGACGCCGTGCTGTATCCCAACAACAGCCGGCCCAGCCTCGGCAACGACGCCACCGAGTCGGACACGGAAACGGACTGGCGGCCGGCGCGGAGCCTCCTGGAGCACGTGTTCGTCACCGACGTCACGGCCAACTTCATCACGGTGACGGTGAAGGAGTCGCCGACCAGCGTGGGCTTCTTTAACTCACGGAATCACTGAAGGACGCCGGCGACGAAGCCGAAGCGTCTCGCGACATTTTCCTCCAACAGCTCTCAGGGTTCCTACGCCGCCGGGAGGTTTGTGTTCGGACTTCAGTCATTCCCACGTCTTCACGCCGCACAACCAGCGAGGAACGTTCTGCCGCTGAGAGACCATGCAGCTCTCGGTGATGTTACAGAAAGACGGCGGAGGATCTTCGGTCGAGTGTTTGTGAACCACGTAGGAACCCTGAGGAACCCCGTTTACACCTGAAAGTAGAACGCAGCCTGTGGAGACGGAACAATGAAGGTCAACGGTGTTAAAGTGTTTAGATCTCTGCTGCTGCCGGATTTTAGTTTGTGGTGGTGCACTTAAGATTAATATTGGAAAACATCTTTCATCAGAAATAAGGTTCTCAGAACAGTGGAGAAGGCTTTTATTAGAGACATCTCTGACCTCCTCTGCCACTCTCTTAATATATACGTTTTTTGAATGGAATCTGGTTTGTGGTGGAGCATTTAGAGCTGAAAGGGAAAACAGTGACATCTGTTTTCCAGGAATAAAACCCCACTAAAGCCGCAGACCTCAATGAGGACGGTTGGCAATAAATTGTAAGTTTTTTGAATGGAGTTTGGTTCCATGTAGGTTTGTTTAAGGTTCATTCTTTCCCTCAATGCAGAACGTAGACAACTTCATTTTCAGTCAGATTCCTCTTACTGGCTTTGAAAACTATTTAGTGCTCAGAACCACTTGATTAATCATTAAAGTCAAATACAGGCATTTTTACCCATGATCCTCTCTGTCCACATCCTGGTGTGTGAGTGACTGGTAGGTAGTAAAAGTGTTGGAACTGGTCCAGTAGATCACCTCAGCCAGCAGACACCAAACGGGCTGCAATGGCTGCAACGTGATCCTTTGGGACAACTGCACCTGATCACAGTAGGTCCACTAAAAGAGCTTGTTTGATCCACTGACAGGCTCAGAGTGTTATTCTAAGTGTGTGACAGCATCATGGAAAGGATCCCTACAGAGAGAGACCTGGAAGATCCTTTTGGTTTAACCACAAACAGCACACACACCAGACTACATTCACTAAAACAGGGATTTTAGAGAACAGGACACAGGAGCTGCTGCTCTGCTGCTGCCTCCATCAGTCAGTGTGTGTGTGTGTTGTGTGTTACACTAATATTGTGTTGGACCTTAACCAGCCCTTTAAAACACCAAAGTCACACAGTGACACAAACTAACTGACTGGTGGAGGCAGCAGCAGAGCAGCAGCTCCTGTGTTCTTACAGGGTAAAATCCCTGTTTTGGTCAATGGAGTCTGGTGTGTTTGCAGAGAACGATGTCACGGCTGTATAGAATCTTACAGGTGTTTCTCTTTGCACCTACCAGTCATTTAGACACCAGAATATGTAGATGTCCAGGTTTAAAGAGCTCACCACCACTAGCTGTGTGTTATTAGCGGGTGTAGAAGTGGGGTCTAGGATCTACCGATGGATGTACGCCGCCACCTCTCCTGTGCCTCAGGTTCTTCCCAGAGACCGTCGAGCCCACTGCCACCGTTCAGCTGCTTGTGATCGTTAGTCTGAGTAGGACGTCCTGTATCCAAACTAAGTGTGTGGCTTCATCCGGGGCAGCGTGTTCAAGAAAATATCTAAAAAAACAAGAAAAAAAAGGCAGAAGATGAGGAAGTGAAGTGTGATCGGTAACTCTTCGTCCACACGTGACCCATGTGGGTTTTTGTAATCGTCTTTCAGTTCTCTTTGGACCAAAGCTGTTATGAATGTGAATTATTTTAAGAATTGTTTTTGAGTTTTGTTATTGACAGTATTTTCTTGCACTACGCACAGTAGAAACGTTCGCTGGTCTCCTCCTCCTCCTCATCATCATCATCATCATCATCATCATCTCGTCAGAGTCGCTCCGTCATCGCTGATATTCACCAGTTTTCTACCGTTTGAATACGCCGCCCTCATCGTGTCTTTCCAGCTCAAATATGTGTTAATTTATATTTGTAAATATGTTTTCTTCTCCATGTGATATCTGATCTCTATCTGGTGCTCGTGTTGGCTGACCAGCTTCACACCGTGTAGCCCGTGTGCCTCTCCGCCATTTTGAAGGTATTTGAAATAAAACATGAGAAGCTGAAGAACGAGAGCGTGTCCATGTGGGTTCATGTGGTCACCTGACCACCAGCAGGGGGCGCCGGGGGGCCGCCACCGCCCGTTCTGTCTGGAGTATGGAAGCTCATTAATGCAAAAAAAAAAAAGATCCTGGGCCTCATTTTAATGAGAAACGTCCTCAAAGTTACTATAATAAGAATATCGACAATAATATTAATAATAATAATAATAGTAAAGATTAAAGTAATTAAAGAATTATGATGCTACTACTAATATTTATATAAGTCATCATTTTGACTTAAGTTTCTTTTAATGACTAACAGGATCTTTTTTTTCATTAAGTTGATGGTAATGATCCTCCATATGTTTGTATATATAATAATAATAATAACTACATCCAATAATACATTTGAGATACTAAATTGTTTTTAGAAAGTTTCTTATATGATCATATTGGCGGTAACGGTCCTCCATATATTCACATAATATTAATAATAATGTTGAGAAAAACTCATTTCACTGACTGACAGGATCTTTTTTAATCATATTGGCAGTAATGATCCTCCATACATATCGTTGATGAACCGAATAACGGATCAATAAATCTATTGGCATCAGGACAGAAAGTAGAAATAAATGACTTATTTGCATGAAGGAAGTTGTCCAGTGGCTGTTTAAAGATCAATTAAATGGTGAATGGATCAATAAAACAACGTATTCACTGTCTCATTGACTGTTAATAAACTATTGATAAATCTGTCGCCATGACAACAGACAACAATTTAATCAAAGTGTCCAGTGAGTTAAAGTTTCCACCTTAATGACTGAAGGAGACGCTGACAGTTATTATCACTGATCATTATTATCACTGATCAATATTATCACTGATCAATATTATTACTGATCATTATTATCACTGATCAATATTATTACTGATCATTATTATCACTGATCAATATTATTACTGATCATTATTATCACTGATCATTATTATTACTGATCAATATCATCAGTAGGTCATCTCTCTGTGTGTTAACAGCAGCTTTAGTCTCAGTTTTGTTTTTTCAGAGGTGGAATTTTCCCAAAATAAGTTTTGAGTCAACAGGCAGCGACAGAGACGCCTCAGAGGACTGAACACACACACACACACACACACACACAGGTAGATACACACACACACACACACACACACAGGTAGACACATACACAGGTAGACACACACACACACACACACACACACACACAGGTAGACACACACACACACACACACAGGTAGACACACACACACACACACAGGTAGACACACACACACACAGGTAGACACACACACACACACAGGTAGACACACACACACAGGTAGATACACACACACACACACACACACACACACACACACACAGGTACACACACACACACACACACACACACACACACACACACACACACACACACAGAGTTTCTGGTGAGTTTTTACGTTCAGTCAAAGAAAACTCACCTTTGCAGGTCGTCACGGTGACAGAAGTCATTTAATGGAGGTCAGCTGCCCCCTGCTGGTCGGGGGGAGTCCTGCACCCAGAGAGAGAGACACACACACACACACACACACACACACACACACACACAGGTAAACACACACACACACACACACACACACACACACACACACACACACACACACACACAGGTAAACACACACACACACACACACACACACAGGTAAACACACACACACACACACACACACACAGGTAAACACACACACACACACACACACACACAGGTAAACACACACACACACTCACAGTGGAGTTGTTGTGATGACTGATGGGATATTTCTTTATTAAATTGGAGGTATTGATCCTCCACATGTTCATAATACTAATACTGATTCTAATAATGAACTCTGGTTGAGGATGAGAAGATGAAATAGAGATCAATGAAATCAGGATGAAGCCTGATCAGGTTTCCATTATTATTGATTAATGGGAGACAACAGACTAACACCTGGATCAACCATTACCTCCCATTAGGTTCCTCTGCAATGGAAACGTTGTTCACTCCTCCAGGAAATAGGACAACAAAGCTAACGCCATGCTAGCCACAAAGCTAACGCCATGCTAGCCACAAAGCTAACACCATGCTAGCCACAAAGCTAACACCATGCTAGCCACAAAGCTAATGCTATGCTAGCAGAACTCAACATGTCACAGCATGTTTAACAACAATAACCAGATTTTCCACAGCGACAGTTCTTCAGGATCTCAGACTGAAGCTCCAGATCACAGGATCACCTTGTGATCGGGGATCATTGATGTTTAAACAGTTCAGAGACGTGATCAGAGAGTGATCATGTGACCCAAAGCCTCAGTGAGGTCAGAGGGGATCAGTCTACTTCCTGCAGCTGGTGGTGTTCAGAGGAAGAAGGGGCAGCGTTACACTCACTGGTGGAAATACGTTAGCTTGGTTAGCTTAGCTTAGCTTAGCTTAGCTTAGCTTCACACTGTGAACAGAGGTTCTGACTTTGTGTTGCTTTGTTTCTGTGTAACGTTCAGGAGACACGTGGAAATACAAGTACAGTGTGTGTGTGTGTGTGTGTGTGTGTGTGTGTGGGTGGATGCTGGCGGCAGTCGGCCTGCCGGCGGGCGGCTGCTGTCTCCTCACACCAGAGTGAAACCTTTGAAACGTCTCGGTGTGACATCCGACTGCTCCCACTCATCGAACCTGACAAAACCTGTCAGCAGCCTGTTTTCTAGGCTCCATCCTCTAATGTGAGTGTGTGTGTGTGTGAGTGTGTGTGTGTGTGTGTGTGTGTGTGTGTGTGTGTGTGTGAGTGTGTTCTTTAAATCTCTTTTTGTAGGAAACAAGCAGTAAAGTCTTGCAGGATGTGAACAGTGAACAGTTCCAGTCGGCTGGTTTGGTCTCTAAAGGTCAAGTAGACAATAATAACAGAGAGTTTTTAAATCCCACCTGAAAACTTTATTCTTTGGATTCTAACTGTCTAACTAACTCTGGTCTGCTAGCATTAGCTACATAAACAGGAACTGAAATTAGCTGCAGCCTTTACCAATAGCTAGCATAATGCTATGCTATTAGCATCAACGTCTGCTCTCATGGTGAATCTTTATACACAAGCTAACAAACCACTGCAACACATTTAGATATTACAGGAAAATAAGTTAGCAGCTTCAGCTGTCCTGTGATCTGTCCTTTCTCTGATGTTAGCAACATTTAGCTGAAATTAGCCGCAGCCTTTGACTACAGTTAGCAGGAGGCTAAACTGTTAGCAACATTCAGCATCACTTGCTTTCATGGTGAATCTGCACACACAAGCTAACGAACCACGTCAGCACACAAGAAGTTAACAGTTAACTGTTTGACTGCAGACACGAGTCATAAGCTAACATTACTGTTAGCAGGAGGCTAAACTATTAGCATCATCCAACATGGCCGCTCATTAACTGCTCTCATATTCAGATATTAGAGGAGTGGAGCTGGCAGGTAATCCTGTGAGGATCACGTCCTCTGTGGGTCACTCTGCTCTGCTGTTAGCCGCCGTTAGCAGGAACCTGAAGGCAGCAGCTTCTCTGCTTCAGCGGCTCCTCGCTCAGATGGTCTGAGTCGCTCTGCAGTGAAACAAACTCCTCCTGCAGGACTTTCCAGGATCACATCTGCTGTTCTAGTGCTGAACCTGAGAACACGTTGGAAGTGTTTGTGTTTTACTTGAGCGTTTCCTCTCTGTGACTCTTTAAACATCTACTTCCACCATTTATAACCAAACTGTGTCACTTTGTGTCACTGGACTTCATATCAGCTCCGTCTCTTAGTGAACGAGTCACTTTGGGCTCATTGTGACGCCGTCTCTCACTATTTTCACCATTTTTACAAACCAATCAATCAATGTATTGATCAGCAGCTGAAGTTTAGTTCAAAATGAGCTCCAACAGTAAAAACCTGCGTTTTCCATCACTGATGATCATAATAATAATCTGCTGATAGAATAAATAAGGACACTTAGTACTTTAACTACAGTTCATAGTTTACTGTAACAGTATTTGTACTGTGGATCAGTACTTTTACTGTAACAGTATTTGTACTGTGGATCAGTACTTTTACTGTAACAGTATTTGTACTGTGGATCAGTACTTGTACTGTGGATCAGTACTTTTACTGTAACAGTATTTGTACTGTGGATCAGTACTTTTACTGTAACAGTATTTGTACTGTGGATCAGTACTTTTACTGTAACAGTATTTGTACTGTGGATCAGTACTTCATGATAATAAATAAACCAACAGTCTGAGTTCTCTTGTTCACACCAACTGTCCCTTTTTTATTTTACAGCATCTGAAGGTGAAAATACTGACCAACAACAACAATAATAATAATAATAATAATAATAATAATAATAATAATAATAATAATAATAGTTTTAGTGTTAATCATGAATCCATAAAGGTCCATAAATTAATTTTAATTAGAATAATTCAAGTTCAGTTTGAACGTGCTGATCCTCCTTTATAAATATGAACAGATATAATCCAGATACACACAGTAGATTAGATTAGATTAGATTAGATTAGATTAGATTAATAATACTGACCTTCCTTTTTACACAAAGTTCTGTCATAGAATAAAACATCAAATATACATTCTGAAACTGGACAGAAGTCTCTTCTCTTCACAAGGTTCCTCTCAGGGTTCTTCGGTCAGCAGGAGCACTTGCACTCTGATATCACGGGGTACTGAACAGGTATCCAGGCGCACCTCAGCCCCCCCTTCTTCTGCAGGCAGCGCCACCGCAGGATGGTAAAGTGAGTCGTCCTGGCCGGTTTGCACAGCATCCCCTCCGGGACCGAGCAGGACCTCTTGCTGTAGCAGCTCCCCGCCCTCACGTAGCGCGGCCAGAACCTGCCGCCCAGGTCGGTCCACGCGTGGACCACCGGGCACAGCGCGTACGACCACAGCCACAGCTGCAGCCGCCTGCGGAGCTTCCTGCTCGGCTTCTGCTTCTTGCCGTGCTGCACCTCGAACTCCATGGCCCGGATCTCTTTGGGCATCGCCCCGGGGAGCCGCAGCCGCAGCTCCGCCTCGCTCAGGTCGTCGCTCCCCGCGGGCTTCTCCTCCGGCGGCGCGGACGCGGACATGAAGTGCGGGTCGAAGTGGCTCCCCAGGGCGCTCCTCAGCTCCGTCTCGTTCAGGTCCTTCTCCTTAGGGTCCAGCACCGGGTCCGGGTCCTCCTTCAGCTCCACGATGGGCAGAGTGTCACTGGGGATGGGGCGGAGGAGGAAGTAGTGCTGGCACGTGGCCTCCTCCACCCTGAAGCCCAGACAGAGACCGAGCACAAACACAGCCAGCAGGTAGCAGGAGGTATCCATGTCCCCCCCCCCCTCCAGAGGGTCCGGGGCTTCAGAGGTGATCCTCGGCAGAGCAGCGGGTCCCTCCGCCCGTCAGTCCGGGTGAGCTCCAAACCTCCTCAGGGACACAGAGAGCCTCAGCCCCGGGCCCCCCCGGTCAGCAGGTCCCGCTCAGACGGCTCACCCCCCCGCAGGTCGCTGCTGTCGGTCCGCATGTTGCTGCTGCTGGTCCGGAATCAGCCGAACTGACAGACAGACAGCAAACAGCCCCAAATATCCAGCGGGGCGGAGATGGAGCCCGGAGCCTGTCCCGGGACGGAGACCGGCCCTCCGCCCCCCAGCCTCCGCCCCCCACCCCCACCTCCAGCCCCCCAACACACCCAGTTCACACACATGATGGTGATAATGGTGCTTTAGGGCAGTGACACCAGTTACAGTACCAGTGTTAGTAGAGAGAGAGAGAGAGAGAGAGAGAGAGAGAGTGTGTGTGTGTGTGTGTTACAGTGTGTATGTTCCAGTGTGTGTGTGTGTGTGTTACAGTGTGTGTGTGTGTTCCAGTGTGTGTGTGTGTGTGTTACAGTGTGTATGTTACAGTGTGTGTGTGTGTTACAGTGTGTGTGTGTGTGTTCCAGTGTGTGTGTGTGTGTGTTACAGTGTGTATGTTACAGTGTGTGTGTGTGTGTGTGTGTGTGTGTGTTGTAGTGTGTCACAGTGTCAGTGTGTTACAGTGTGTTGCAGTGTTACAGTGTGTCACAGTGTGTTACAGTGTGTTATAGTGTGTCATAGTGTGTCAGTATGTGTTACAGTGTGTGTCACAGTGTGTCACAGTGTGTTACAGTGTGTGTCAGTGTTACAGTGTGTCACAGTGTTACAGTGTGTTGCAGTGTGTGTTAGTGTGTTGCAGTGTGTTACAGTGTGTGTTACAGTGTGTCACAGTGTGTTACAGTGTGTTAGTGTGTTACAGTGTGTTACAGTGTGTCACAGTGTGTTACAGTGTGTTACAGTGTGTGTTACAGTGTGTCACAGTGTGTTACAGTGTGTTAGTGTGTTACAGTGTGTTACAGTGTGTCACAGTGTGTTGCAGTGTGTTAGTGTGTCATAGTGTGTTACAGTGTGTCACAGTGTGTTGCAGTGTGTTACAGTGTATGTTACAGTGTGTTACAGTGTGTTGTAGTGTGTGTCACAGTGTGTTGCAGTGTTACAGTGTGCATTACAGTGTCACAGTGTGTCACAGTGTGTTACTGTGTGTTATAGTGTGTCATAGTGTGTCAGTGTGTGTTACAGTGTGTCACAGTGTGTTACAGTGTGTGTCAGTGTTACAGTGTGTTACAGTGTGTCACAGTGTTACAGTGTGTTGCAGTGTGTGTTAGTGTGTTGCAGTGTGTTACAGTGTGTGTTACAGTGTGTCACAGTGTGTCACAGTGTGTTAGTGTGTTACAGTGTGTTAGTGTGTTACAGTGTGTCACAGTGTGTTGCAGTGTGTTAGTGTGTCATAGTGTGTTACAGTGTATGTTACAGTGTGTTGCAGTGTGTTACAGTGTATGTTACAGTGTGTTGCAGTGTGTTACAGTGTATGTTACAGTGTGTTGCAGTGTATGTTACAGTGTGTTACAGTGTGTGTTACAGTGTGTTGCAGTGTGTGTTACAGTGTGTTACAGTGTGTTACAGTGTATGTTACAGTGTGTTGCAGTGTATGTTACAGTGTGTTACAGTGTGTTACAGTGTATGTTACAGTGTGTTGCAGTGTATGTTACAGTGTGTTACAGTGTGTTACAGTGTGTTACAGTGTGTTGCAGTGTGTCACAGTGTTTCTCAGATACCCGGTGCGGTCGGATGAACTCGTGGTGTTCTGGTCTGCTGAAGCTGCTAAAGGTCTGTTCTTGTGTCTAATTAGAAAGAGTTGAGGAAAAAGTGTTTTTATGGTGATTCGTTAATTCCAGCAGCCAATAAAGGACGGCTGGAGGCAGATAAAGAGCCTGAGGCGGTCAGCGGTCGTCCAGTGAGGCGGCGGCGGGAAACCGTCGGGTATGTTTGCTCACGCTGTAAAGGCAGAGTTATGAGGCCGATAAAAACCAGCTCTTGTCTGAAACAGTAACGCAGAAGAAGCCGGCGGAGATAAAGAGCCGACTGTGCTGGTCTGGACCTCTGCGCCGGGACAAACGGGCCCTGGTTCCTGTCGGGTTAATGTGTCCTCGCGGAGCCGTAACGCCGCAGCCTACGGCCTGACCTGTGGCCGGCAGCTCTTTACTCTGTGGAGGCAATTAGCGACACGTCCAGCTCTCAGGAAAACACTCGTTATGAGGTCACATGACAGGCGGCGGACTGTGGGCCTCTCACGGCTCCTCACTGTCCCGTCCACACACACACACACACACACACACACACACACACACACACACACACACACACACACACACACACACACACACACACACACAGTAAAACGGTGAACAGACTGGTGGTTCACTGTCCAGGCCACAGATCGGCCTGTTTACCTGCAGGGGAGACGGTTGGTTGGTCGGCTGTGATGATGAAGAGCAACAAGTGTGACAACAAACCCTCTTCTCAAACTGCTCTGAGGTCACAGACACCTGGAGCTGCTGCAGTGGTTTGTTACCTTGTGTATGAGTGTTTCATCCATGCTGAGCTCAGGTGTAATAACATTTAGCCCCTGACATTTTGGTTTTACCCCCCCCCCCCCCGTCTGGACTTCGGGGGTAATTTTCTGGCCTGCTGGTGTGACAGTGTGTGACGGGCGCCGCTAAACCGTCGTATCTCTGAGGAGAGGAAGTCAGCGGCTCAGATAAGACTTCCTCCCTCTTTGTAAACCTTTGATCCGTCACGTCCCTGTCGGGGTCACAGAGGAGGACCCACTGGGGACTGGGGCCTTCAGGACTGTTAGGTTCCAGGAAAAGTGACCGCGGAGCCTCGAAGGAACCGGACGAACCTTCAAGGGTGTTTTTAAGCCTGGGCCCCATATTTTGGGTGTTAAATCATCAAACGGTACTAAATGTCTTTTGTTTGTGGCATTTAAACATCTTAAAGCTCCTTTTGTCACCTCCTGCTGTCGGATGTTTGGAGTCCTGTGTGTTTTTAAGCTCTTTTGTTTCTCACATTCACCTTTCGTCAAAGGAACACAGCTAACAGAGCTAACAGGCAACAGAGCTAACAGCTAACAGAGCTAACAGGCAACAGAGCTAACAGGCAACAGAGCTAACAAAGGTAACAATGCTAGCAGAGGTAACAGAGCTAACAAAGGTAACCATGCTAAAAGAGGTCCTACTGCTAATAGCGCTAAGTGTGCTAACTCTTCGGCAGTGTTATTAAAAGTTGTTAGTGGTATTTAAAAGTCTTAAGTTCTCGTTCTGATGTCGGCAGCTGAGTATTTAACGGCCTTCAGTCGCTCACATTTTATCGTTTCTCTTATTTTTGAACATGTTCTACGTTTCTGAGGCTGTTCACACTAAACTGGACTGAAACCTGATGAACCTGCAGAACGTCTGATCGGTGATTTGACGATTAAAAACAAGCCGTCACATGCACTTATCATCAAAAGGCTGTGATGCCATTAGCACACACACACACACACTCACACACACACACACACACACACACACACACACACACACACACACACACACACACACACACACACACACACACACACACACACACACACAATCACATTTTCCACAACATGGTGGTGATACAGGACTCGTCCAGCTCAGTTACTAAAGTGTTCCCTCTGATGTTAGCGTAGCATGTTAGCTTAATCTTCACGGCGAATCAGAGGGGCCTCCCAGCATGCAGCACAAACAGGCGGGAACGGTGGTGGCGGCGGCGTTCGTGACCCCGGTGGCCCCCGATAAAAACCTGCTTGTTTGTTGTTTATGTAATTCACCCCGCCAGCTTTGATGGTGAGACAACCGGGGCAATTTGGACGCTCCATTTGGGTGAGAAGGCTTCAAGGTGGCAGAGACGGGACACACACACACACACACACACACACACACACACACACACACACACACACACACACACACAGGCCCTTGTCGTTCTCTCTGCAGAAGAATTATCATTTCAAAGGAGCGAATACTTTATCTCCACTTCCTGGTTCTCTGTGGACTACAGATGTTTCACCAGATGTTTTCTCTGCTCGCCACAAACACACACCGTTATTTCATCCAAAGAATCCAGATCAGCTGTTCGATAAGAACTTATCTTTCATGTGTTTTGTCTACGAAGGGGACAGTTCACCCCAAATACAAAAACACATTTTGTTTTGTTTCTGTTTAACCATCCATTCGAACACACCAGACTACATTCACAAAAACAGTCATTTTACCCCACAGAGCACAGGAGCTGCTGGTTTCAGTGATGTGACTTAGATGTTTTTAACATTTTATCTTGGATCCACACTAATTCTTTAAAACACCAAAGTCTCACAACAACACAGACACACTGACTGATGGAGGCAGCAGCAGAGCAGCAGCTCCTGTGTCCTGTTCTCTAAAATCCCTGTTTTAGTGAATGTAGTCTGGTGTGTGTGCTGTTTGTGGTTAAACCAAAAGGATCTTCCAGGTCTCTCTCTGTAGGGATCCTTTCCATGATGCTGTCACACACTTAGAATAACACTCTGAGCCTGTCAGTGGATCAAACTTTGACTTCAGTGGGTTTTGAATGCAGGACTTTAGTGAGTATTTTCAGTGTGGTATTAGAGCTGTTATTTTTGGTCCTGACAGATGACAGTTCATCTGAGTCTGAAGGTCACATTTCTCCAGCATTTCTCTCCAGTTTGTGAGCCGCTCTCAGTCTGGACCTGAATATCTGGATCTGGATCCTCTCTGACGGACCCGTTGTGCGAGGAGCCAAGTCCTTCAGCGGCGAGCAGCGATCCTGTGGCTTGGACCGACGCTCCTGAATGCTTCGAGCGCTCCAGAGGGAAAACCTCATGCCAGCGGTGGTGTGAGATTCCAGTTGGTTCACACCCTCCCACGCGGCGTCCTCTGACCGCTGCAGCGGCCCGGCCGGCCAGTCGGGAGGCCGACTGCAGCGGATTCCTCCAACACCTCCAGTCTGAGCTCTGCAGAGGAAACCAGAAACCTGCGTCTGCACCAAACCTCAGAGGAAATACTGAACATTTAGTGAACTACATTTACCAGACACATTATGTAAGATAACATGTTCCTTCATTAGTCCCATTTTACAATATGTCAACAACAATCAGTGATGGTTATTACAGATTAAAGTACATGAGCTCCACCTGTAATGATCAATAACTGATAGAATCAATAATGTCAGATTCTCTTTGTTTCTCCTGCCTGATCTCTTCCTGTCCTGAGAACTACGGAAAGCCCAACAGGTCAAATACATGTGACACACACGTGTTGTCGCCACATTAAGAAAATATTGATTTCTGACATGTTGATAACATTTGATTGATTGATTAACATGAAAAATGCACTAATTTTCCACACATTAGCAACATGTGATTAGCACGTCAAACATAAACACACAAACGTGTTGTTAAAGGTGAGACGTTAAAAACATGTTGACGTGTTGATAACATTTGATTGATAACATTAACACAACAGCGTGTTCTCAACATGATCAATGATGTCAGCACATGAACGTGTTAGTCCAGGGTTAACGTGTTGTTAACGTGTTGTTGATGTGTTGTTAACGTGTTGTTGACGTGTGTGTGTGTATTATATCAGCTTTCCATAAACTGCATTTTAAGTCATTTTAAGACATTTCAGCTGAAGGTCACAGGTTGGTTAGGTTTAGGAAAATATGATGTTTGGGTTAAAATAAGTAGTTAGCGAAGTAAAACTTCACACCATCTGCTGTAGACTAAACGTTGTGAGTTCACTCGAAAAGGAAAACGTGTGAATACACGACAGGAGAAATGTCGTTAAAAAGCCGTATTATTAATAAACCATCTCAGCTGGTTTGTTATCGTTATCGATCCAAACTAAAATGTTATTTCATTGATGGAGGCAGCAGACAACCAGCTGTCACCGTCTGTGTTCTGTGAGGTAAAATCAGTGTTTTTGTCAATGGAGTCTGGTGGTTTTGGAGCATCGTACTTCACACGTGAACCTCCCACACAGACCTAAATTTAATCTGATGATCCGGCAGCAGACAGGTAACGCTGCGACGACGCTCCTGCCAGCGGGGTCTCGTTTCCTTCGACTGGCAGAGCTTGACTCACATACCCAGAATGCCGCAGATCGGACGAGGAAGCGGCGATGAAAAGGTGTTCACACACAGGAGGGAGTCTAAGGACGGGATGTGAGACAGAAATAATCCTCCAGCAGAAGTCTGATCCTGTAACGAGGGTCAAACTGTAGTTAGAGAGTTAAACACTGTTCTGTCAACAGATTATTATTCATCATCTCTGATGGAAGAGCAGGATTTTACTGTTGGAGCCCAGTTTGAAAATAGTGAGAGACGCCGTCACAATGAGCCCAAAGTGACTCCAACAGCCCAAAGATCAACATTATTCAGTTTACTGTCATTTCAAACCATCTGATCATCAGTTTAACGGACGGATTAAGACGGTTTCTTACTGGAAAACCAATCAAATTATGAACAAGAGACACAAAACGAATTCAAAGAGCCAAAAACTAAACACGATGGAGCACGACCACATGAGACGAAGTTTATTTCAGCTGGTAAAATACATCCATTCATGAGAGGTCAGAAGGCATGAAAATACTGGAGCTGTTTGGATTTTTTAACGCAGTCCATAATAATAATAACAATAATAATAAAAAACTCATATCATCGCTTTGCTGCAAATAAATAAAGTCAGAAGTAAAACTGGGTTCAGGCTGAGAGACGCAGAAATATACAGGAGGAGGACGGCTGGAACATGAAGACAGACAGAAACAGGTCATGTGACCACCAGAATAACAAGATCAATAGTTTGTGTTTGAGTCCGGTGTGTTTGGAAAGCTAGGACATCCTTTCAGAATAAAAGCCTCTGTTACATAAACAGACTCGAACTGAGGAGGAACATTCGGGCCGAATCCAAACCGCAACCGACAAGTTCTGATAAAAGTTTTTCACGTCTGACCATCACTTCTCCACGGACTCATCAAGTTAAAGGAGAACAACACTGTTTCTACCCATGATCCTCTCTGTCCACATCCTGGTGTCTGAGTGACTGGTAGGTAGTACAAGTGTTGGAACTGGTCCAGTAGATCACCTCAGTGTGTGACAGCATCATGGAAAGGATCCCTACAGAGATCCTGGAAGATCCTTTAACCACAAACAGCCGTTGTATCGCTCTCTGCACACACACCAGACTACATTCAATAAAACAGGGATTTTAGAGAACAGGACACAGGAGCTGCTGGGTGTAAAAAGTGGACGGAGCCACTCTGAAGCCTCTGGTTTGGCCTTTTCAAAATTTCCATCTTAATTTTAGAGGCAGAAGCAACGCATACGTTCTTCTTCTCTGATGGGTTAAGTTTAGTCATGACTCTCTTCTGATTGGTCAGTGAGCAGGTAGCCCCACCCTAAAGCCCCCCCCCCTCTCTTCCTGGTGTATCTTCCTCTAAATGGACCATCACTGACTACATGAACGTCCTGCTGTGCTGAAGAAGACAGTAAACTAGAGACTGAGAGCTGATGAATCATTTGCTCATTGACTTCCATCCAATCAGACTCCTGTGTGGAGCCAGTGGAGTCGCCCCCTGCTGGACACTAGAGAGGAAGCAGCTTTAAGGCTCTTCAGCGTTCAGACCCTGAAGCTACGTCCACTTCTCTTATTATGTCTGTGACAAACAAACAGCAGCAGAGCAGCAGCTCTAAAATCCCTGTTTTAGTGAATGTAGTCTGGTGTGTGTGCTGTTTGTGGTTAAACCAAAAGGATCTTATAGGATCTCTGTAGGGATCCTGGACCAGTTCCAACACTTTTACTACCTACCAGTCACTCAGACACCAGGATGTGGACACAGAGGACCAGGAGGGAGAAACAGCTCTAAACCGATGAGCCGGCTGGTCGTCTTCGGTCTCGATCTTTAGTTTTGGTAGTGAAGCTGAACTCGGTCTGCGGTTTCTGTGCTACACATTCAAACAAGAGCAAAACCAGGAGAAGAATGAATACTTCATACAGGACATCAAACCGACCTTTTTACAGTCATTAATGATAACAAGCTGCCACAGTTAATGCCCAATTGCATCAAATATATTTAATTAGCTTTTATTCCATCATTGCTATGTGCAAACATTAAAACGCACTGTTAAAGTCTCGTGCATACGTGTGAAGAATCTGTGCATGTTCAAACAGCTCAGGAGTCTTTTCTCCAGCACTAAAGAGAAAACACAGCACTACGGCGACTGTGGGGGGTTACAACAGAACGAGAAGCCCAACAGAAAGTCAACACAGCAGCACGACACAAACGGCGTCAGGTCTGGACCCCCCCGACCCCCAACGTGCTCATGCTGAACCAGGAGGCACCAAAACTGGACACGAAGCTTCAGTCCAGAAAAACCAACAGCTACAAACTACTTCATGCCAACAAAATACAGCTCGGACTACTCATGGACACTTCAGGTCAAATAATACATCTTTAATGCCAGACTACAAAAATATTCATGTTTTAAGGTCTCTAGTGGTCCATGTTCAGTACCCAGGGGGGGGGGGGCACTGGTTCAACACTCGTATATATCAATAACTCTTTTTCTTTAAACTGACCACAGGTTGATTCGACCACATTAAGACCCGATGGGAGCAGCTCAGAAGAACGTCAGGATTCAACAGGAGGCCACACAGACGGACGAAACTGTACATTCACTTCAGGTAGAGGGACGGGGGGGGGGGGCATCACCTGGAGGAAACCTTCCCAGCAAATCAATTTGAGCTTTTGAGAGATTTTAGAGGAGAACCCCGGTGTTTTTAACCCTCTGTGTCCACATCCTGGTGTCTGAGTGACTGGTTGGTAGTAAAAGTGTTGGAACTGGTCCAGTAGATCACCTCAGTCAGAACTGGTCCAGTAGATCACCTCAGCCAGCAGACACCAAACAGGCTGCAATGGCTGCAACGTGATCCTTTGGGACAACTGCACCTGATCACAGTAGGTCCACTAAAAGAGCTTGTTTGATCCACTGACAGGCTCAGAGTGTTATTCTAAGTGTGTGACAGCATCATGGAAAGGATCCCTACAGAGAGAGACCTGGAAGATCCTTTTGGTTTAACCACAAACAGCACACACACCAGACTACATTCACTAAAACAGGGATTTTAGAGAACAGGACACAGGAGCTGCTGCTCTGCTGCTGCCTCCATCAGTCAGTGTGTTTGTGTTACTGAGTGACTTTGGTGTTTTATCCCGTTAGGTTGGTTCCAAACACAGACTCTAAAACACCAAAGTCACAGCAACTACACCAGCAGCTCCTGTGTGCTGTGAGCTAAAATCCCTGTTTTAGTGAATGTAGTCTGGTGTGTGCTGTTTGTGGTTAAACCAAAAGGATCTTCCAGGTCTCTCTCCGTAAGGATCCTCTCCATGATGCTGTCACACACTGAGGTGATCTACTGGACCAGTTCCAACACTTTTACTACCTACCAGTCACTCAGACACCAGGATGTGGACACAGAGGACCAGGGGGAGAAACAGTGGAGTGACCCTTCAACCAAACTGGGAGGAAAAAGGTTTGAATTTCTTTCGATCCACAGTCAATCAGACCACCTTTGTTTTTTGGTTGACATAAAAAGTCAAAGTGTGCAAAGTTCCTGGTCGGAGAAGCAGTGCTTGGTTTGTCGTTGCATTGATTATTTTCTTTGTAACAGTCGATGCCATGGGTTCTGAGGCTTGGCGGAGTTGAACCAGCAACTTTAGTTTACAATCTACGGAGAGGTCTCCAGGCCCGGCCAATCCTGTGGTAGAGAGACACAGAGAGAGACAGAGAGAGACAGAGAGAGAGAGAGAGAGAGACAGAGAGACAGAGAGAGAGAGAGAGAGAGAGAGACAGAGAGAGAGAGAGAGAGAGAGACAGAGAGAGAGAGAGAGAGAGAGGACAGTGGTGACATTAGGCTGATGTCCAGGTTCATTCTCCTCTGAGGTTATTCTACATCCACACTGGGCAGTAAAACACATGATCTAACCATAAACTCTAACTAAAATGTCCAACACCAAAGTTATGAGAGGTTCTGTAGCTTGGTTACCTCGTGTAGCTTTAAAGGAGAACTCTGGTGTTTTTAATCCTGGACCGTAATGTAATAACAGCTGTTATATCGCTCTCTGCACACACACCAAACTACATTCACTAAAACAGGGATTTTAGCTCACAGGACACAGGAGCTGCTGGTCAGATTGTTGTGCCTGTGGTGTTTTAACATGTAGATCTGGATCCAAACCAACCCTTTAAAACACCAAAGTGACTCAACAACACAAAAAAACTAACTGATGGAGGCAGCAGCAGAGCAGCAGCTCCTGTGTCCTGTGAGCTAAAATCCCTGTTTTAGTGAATGTAGTCTGGTGTGTGTGCTGTTTGTGGTTAAACCAAAAGGATCTTCCAGGTTCCAGCGGCTAAAAACACCAGCACTCCCCTTTAAACCTCGGCGGTGTCTGAACCGACCTGCTGCCTCCTCAGCTGCTGTCCGACCCTACAGCGTGCTGCTGAGGATCTCTGACACTTGGGCATTTGTTTGGTCGTCTGAGTCGACTTCCTGGGTGGCGGCTCCCCCTGGCTCCTCCCCCTCCCCTCCAGACTCCACCTGCGCCACGACGACCGACACGCCTGCCGCCGTCACCTCCTCCTCCTCCTCCTCCCCCCCGCTCCTCCTCTCGTGGTCCGGCGGCGACAGCTCCTTACACGGCTCCACGAAGATCCTGCGGACGTGGGGCCGCGGCTCCCGGTGGCGGCCCTTCCGGCTCTCCAGGACGCAGGAGGCGTGGCTGACGTAGGTGTTGCCCTGGGGGGAGGGCGGGTCGCCGGGCAGAGGCAGGTCCAGATCCAGCTGCTTGGTGTAGACGCCCTCAGATAAAGAGCCGGTGTGGCTCTCCCCACTGTGGCCCCTCAGCCAGCGCTGGGGGCCG
Source organism: Pempheris klunzingeri (assembly GCF_042242105.1). Classification (NCBI taxonomy): domain Eukaryota; kingdom Metazoa; phylum Chordata; class Actinopteri; order Acropomatiformes; family Pempheridae; genus Pempheris; species Pempheris klunzingeri. The sequence goes on from NC_092031.1 coordinate 719,715, forward strand.
CTGAAGTACTGGCCCCGGTGGCTCCTGGAGAGCAGCTTGCGTTTGGCGGGCGGGTTGGCGAGGGCCCTCAGGGGGGCCACGCCCTCCTGAGGGCTCCTGGAGAGGGAGAGGCCCTCCAGAGTCTTGGTGGTGTCAGACAGCGCCGGGGAGAGGGGGAGGGAAAGGGGGAGGGGGAGGTCTTTGGAGAACCTGGGGGACAGGGGGAGGGACGGGGAGGTGGGGAGGGTCCTGGAGAGGGAGGGGGAGAGAGGGAAGTCTTTGGATAGAGAGGGGGAGTGGGGGAGGAGCGGCGAGGAGAGAGGAGCGTCTTTAGACGTGGGATCCTTCACCACCGGCGAGAGGGGGAGGTCTTTGGACGGGCAGACGCTGTACCTGAGAGACGGGACGAGAGCATCCGTTAGATTCACAGAGACTCCACCTCGGACCCCCCCACCCCCACCAGGCTCTGCTCCGTCCTCCATGTTCCTTCACCTCCACCAGGAGAGTTCCTCCTGCTGATCAGTGTTCCTGCTCAGGTTCAGCTGGTTTGGTCGTTAAACTGATGTTGGAGCTTCTAACAGGATCAAACAGGCTGCGTTTCTTCTTCTGCTGCTTTAAATGTGTTTCTAACAGGATCAAACGGGCCGCGTTTCTTCTTCTGCTGCTTTAAATGTGTTTCTAACGGGATCAAACAGGCTGCGTTTCTTCTTCTGCTGCTTTAAATGTGTTTCTAACAGGATCAAACAGGCCGCGTTTCTTCTTCTGCTGCTTTAAATGTGTTTCTAACAGGATCAAACAGGCCGCGTTTCTTCTTCTGCTGCTTTAAATGTGTTTCTAACAGGATCAAACAGGCTGCGTTTCTTCTTCTGCTGCTTTAAATGTGTTTCTAACAGGATCAAACAGGCCGCGTTTCTTCTTCTGCTGCTTTAAATGTGTTTCTAACAGGATCAAACAGGCCGCGTTTCTTCTTCTGCTGCTTTAAATGTGTTTCTAACAGGATCAAACAGGCTGCGTTTCTTCTTCTGCTGCTTTAAATGTGTCTCTAACAGGATCAAACAGGCTGCGTTTCTTCTTCTGCTGCTTTAAATGTGTTTCTTGGATGTACTTCCTGCTTTGTTGTGCTGCAGCTACAGACAGCAGCTAAAGTCACAGTCAGAGTGTTTCTCCATCCCAGATGAACCTCTGGTCGTCATGGTGTTAAAAATCTTTATCCCATAATGCAAAGTTCCCAGGCACGAACAATCAATCAATCAATCACAAATAAGATCTTGATATCATTACTGATCATCACTGCTACGACGGATTTAAAGCTGCTGATAAAATGATGCATTTACAAACTAACTGATCACCTGAGCTCGTGGATCTGGAGCACGTCCGGGGCGCTGCCGCCCAGCGAGTGCACGGCCTGCTGGGAAAGATCCTGGGGGGGAGAATAGAGCAGGTCCAGCTCGCGGGGGCTCAGGGCGTCGCTGGAGTCGTAGTCACTGTCTGTTGGCAGAAACACCTCAGAGGATCCGTCTTCGTCTGAGCCGAGCAGAGAGTCTGAGCGCAGAGAGACGAGAGTCAGCGAGACACTTTACGTTTGTTTAGCGTCATTTAAATAAATAACGTGGCGACTCACCGCTGATGGCTTTTCTCCTGCGGAGTTCAGGTGAGGGTGAAGGCGTGGGCAGGTAGTCCATGGTCGAGGACGTGGAGTCGGTCTTCTGCTGGCCGGAGTCGCTATCTGGAGCGCTGGCGTCCACCAGGCAGGTGATCGGTACGCCGCCGCGGGGCTGCTTGTAGCGAGCGTACTGCAGGGCGTCGGTGATCCAGCGGAGATCCCGACGCATCTCGTCCAGTTGCTGTCGGAGGACGACAAAACAAAGATAAACACAAAATGTACCTCCATATTGGCTCCGTCTTCATTTCACAGAATATCGTTTCGTTTCTATGCAGATGATATCTTGTTCTATGTGGAGATTCAGAGGATTTATCAGCAGGAAATACATCTTTTATATATCAATAAATCAATTCTAATAACTGATGAATTATTTTGGTAAGTTTCCAGCAAACTTAAGGACTCCACTGTGACGACTGGCTGTAATCGTTTTGTTCATTTTACACACTTTTTGTTCTAGAAGCCGCAGGTTGGTTGACCGTGTGAAGATAACGGTGTGTACTTTAGTGTGTGTACTTAATGAGTTCCATGGAAAAAGTTTAAGCACATTTGAGTCAAACACAAAACTGAGCTGCGTTTTTAATGAGGACAATAATGATTTCAAAATAAAATAAAGATTCTCTACAATCCAATAGATGTGATCTCACTGAATCAGTAACATTATTAAAGTCACCTTTTATCTAAACTAAGTCTTGTAAAGTTGTATTTTTCCAATTACTCTGTTTCATTTGTCTGCTTTCTTGTTACATTTTACTATTTTTATCATATTTTCAAATTCAAATTAGCTTTATTGGCATGACAGACCAGAAATCCATATTGTCAAAGCAGCACAGAAAATTCTTCACACTTTAGTACTTTCTTTATATTTCATGTTATATATTTGATCTAGAAAGTTTAAATGATTAAATGAGATTAAAATAGTGCATCATCAGTCAATGTGAGTGAGTGGAAACGTGTGTGTATGTTTGCTTTTGAAGAGAATGAAGCGTGACAAAATGTTAAGCAGCAATTAGCCGATTGACAGAAAGCAGGAGCGCCACACACACACACACACACACACACACACACACACACACACACACACACACACACACACACACACACTGACTGACAGCGGCGATGACTCTGCTGGAAAGAATGCCGAGGCTGTGACGGCAGAGCGAGAATCTGAGGAGAGAAAAACATGAAGGAGATTCCTGCTCGTCCCACAGAGGGAGGCCTCACGTCTCCACTCTGTTTACCAACAGCCACATGCAGCGTCTCACACAGGCCGTCACTCAGTAACATCATTATTCTGTCCACGTCTGGTCCAAGGAGAACTCCCCTGTTTCTCCCCCATGATCCTCTGTGTCCACATCCTGGTGTCTGAGTGACTGGTAGGTAGTAAAAGTGTTGGAACTGGTCCAGTAGATCACCTCAGCCAGCAGCCACCAAACGGGCTGCAATGGCTGCAACGTGATCCTTTGGGACAACTGCACCTGATCACAGTAGGTCCACTAAAAAAAAGAGCTTGTTTGATCCACTGACAGGCTCAGAGTGTTATTCTAAGTGTGTGACAGCATCATGGAAAGGATCCCTACAGAGAGAGACCTGGAAGATCCTTTTGGTTTAACCACAAACAGCACACACACCAGACTACATTCACTAAAACAGGGATTTTAGCTCACAGGACAAAGGAGCTGCTGCTCTGCTGCTGCCTCCATCAGTCAATGTGTTTGTCTTATTATGTGACTTTGGTGTTTTTTATATATTAGTTTGGATCTAAACAAACTCTTTAAAACACCAAAGTCACAAAAATTAGACCAGCAACTCCTATGTGCTGCGAGGTAAAATCAGTGTTTTTGTCAATGGAGTCTGGTGTCTTTGAAGAAAACGATATAAGTGCTGTTTGGTAAGTGCAAACAGCGTTGTGAGTCTTTTTTGTTTAACCAGTCATTCAAACACCAGACTTTGTACAGTTAGGACCAGCTTTTGAGAAAGTTCTCATTAAAAACTGTGACAGGCTGAAATGTTTCCATCCAGGATGATGAGACTGTGACTGAGGAGGTTTCATGGTGAAGACGCAGACGTGCTGCCTTCAGAGGAAAATTCATTGCGGTGGATGCGTCTGCGCTGCAGCCTCGATACGGCGCTCTGACAGTCATACGAGGTTTCCAGAGCAGAGACGCATCTGCAGCTGATCAGTCTGACAGCGGCCTCACAGCTCCGTGATTTAAGACACAGTGAGATCCAAGGACGAAGAGCAGCTACAGCAGCTCAGCATCACTTCCCACAGACCTCGCTCTGAGTGTGTGTGTGTGTGTGTGTGTGTGTGTGTGTGTGTGAGACATGACACACACACACACACACACACACACATCAGTTCCTGACAGCATCGCTCTTTAATGTGTGACGCCAGCGTGGAGGCGAAGGCATCAATGAGATGAAGGACCGACTCGTCCCAACATCAGAGTCAGATGGAGATCAGTGGGTTCACACCTCGATTTAAAGCCCCTTACTGAAGTTACAGTGTGAGTCCTTATGATCACTAAGTGACCTGCACTCCAGGTGTGAGCGAGCATCCTGGGCGTCGGCCTGAACAGCGGCGTGACGCACACCAGACTGAACCTGATTGGCTGGCATCACGTTTCATCAGGACCGTTAGCTCTATGATGCTAACTACATAGCACAGCCAGATTTAGTTTCCTGGTGAAGCTTTTATGATGTTAGCAGCTAGCCTAATACCTCGTTAGCTTTCAGTCTGTTAGCTTGTTAGATGTGAACTGTGACTGCTTTAGCTGTTAGTGTGTTAGCGCTGAACGTGTTAGCTGTGAGTCTCTTTGCTATGAGTGTGTCATATGATGGTCTGGTAGCTTGTTAGCTGCTAGCCTGTTAGCTGTGAGTCTGTTAGTCTGATAGCCTGCTAGCTGTTAGCTGTTAGCTTGTTAGCCTTGAAGAGGAACAGCCACATGTGCAACATGTGGCAAATCTAAACAAACTGTCCAATTAGACGGCATCCTGTCACCTTCACACTAACCCACTTTCACTGTCTCACACACACACACACACACACACACACACACACACACACACACACACACACACACACACACACACACACACACACACACACACACAGCAGCTCCTGTGGTCTCTGAGCTAAAATCACTGTTTTTGTCAATGGAGTCTGGTGGCTTTGAAAAGAGTGAAATAATGACCGTCTGTAATCAAACTCAAAGGATCCAAAGGTCTGTCTGTCCACCAGAAAACATACAAACAGAACCCAGATTGAAATATGACGGAATTTCCCTTTAAATGTAAAGGTTTTGGGTCTTATGGCCGTTTTATGGCAATGAGGGTCCTCACAAGTATAGAGTACCCAATTTGGTTGGACGTGGCCCTTTACACACACACACACACACACACACACACACACACACACACACACACACACACACACACACACACACACACACACACACACACACACACACACACACACACACCCTCTGATTGGTATATTGGTATTATTTTTTCCCCTGACATTCCCTCTCTCTCTCTCTCTCTCTCTCTGAGCAATTTGTGGTCGGGGGGCCACTTTTTTCCGAACTTTAAAATCGCAGACAGAGAGCCAGACAGATGGTCCCCCCCCCCCCCCCACCTCCCCCTGCCTCCCCCCGTCCTCCCCGTGATCGGAGAGCCCTTGTGGTTTTGTGGTCGGTCTCCATTAACGGCGGCGGTGAGCTCTTCACCAAGACGACTTCACTTTCATACTGTTGGAGTTGTGACGGTGGCGAGCAGGGAGCAGGGAGCAGGCAGCAGGGAGCAGGGAGCAGGGAGCAGGGAGCAGGCAGCAGGGAGCAGGGAGCAGGGAGCAGGGAGCAGGGAGCAGGGAGCAGGCAGCAGGGAGCAGGCAGCAGGGAGCAGGGAGCAGGGAGCAGGCAGCAGGGAGCAGGGAGCAGGGAGCAGGGAGCAGGGAGCAGGGAGCAGGGAGCATGGAGCAGGGAGCAGGGAGCAGGGAGCAGGGAGCATGGAGCAGGGAGCAGGGAGCAGGGAGCAGGGAGCAGGGAGCAGGGAGCAGAGAGCAGGGAGCAGGGAGCAGGGAGCATGGAGCAGGGAGCAGGGAGCAGGGAGCAGGCAGCAGGGAGCAGGGAGCAGGGAGCATGGAGCAGGGAGCAGGGAGCAGGGAGCAGGGAGCAGGGAGCAGGCAGCAGGGAGCAGGCAGCAGGGAGCAGGGAGCAGGCAGCAGGGAGCAGGGAGCAGGGAGCAGGGAGCAGGGAGCAGGGAGCAGGGAGCAGGGAGCAGGGAGCAGGCAGCAGGGAGCAGGGAGCAGGGAGCATGGAGCAGGGAGCAGGGAGCAGGGAGCAGGGAGCAGGGAGCAGGCAGCAGGGAGCAGGGAGCAGGGAGCAGGGAGCAGGGAGCAGGGAGCAGGGAGCAGGGAGCAGGGAGCAGGGAGCAGCTCCTTCAACAGCAGAGAAACCAGCTGTTTACCTGAACTCACACTTTATTACATCAGTACATTCACACTGGATCAGCAGCTCCTTAGTTTTCTCTCAGAGACAAACTGGACCGGTCTGATCCAGGCGATGACCTCATGAATCTGAAACCACACGGACGTCTAACAGACTGAAAACGGGCCGTGACCCCGGGGCGGCCGACCCTGCGCTCCCAGTTTGAGTCCCATTAAGAAACTTTTCCCACAGCTATTAAATAATTCCCTCTTTAAAGTTTCCAGTCAGTGTGACATGTTCCCGTGAACTACTTTCCAAACTTTGTGGCTGATGAGGCCGACAGTCACCTGACCGGCAGTGTGAGGGTTCACCACTATCATGTTTTACTATTTATCATTAGGTCAGATAATGAGATCGTGGAGCAGCCGTCACGTCTTACAGCCCCACGTAGTTTTCATGCTGCTGAACAGGACAGGAAGTTCTCTGAGCTCCGTTAGCTTGTTAGCTCTATGCTCTATTGACCAGATTCCATTGACAAAAACACAAATTTTACTTCAACAGAATACAGGAGTTTCTGGTTTATTGCTGCTTCGATCAGTTAGTTTGTTTGTGTTATTGTGGGAATTTGATGTTTTCAAGAATTAGTGTGGATCCAAAATAACGTGTTAACACACCAATGTCACAACAACTGGACCAGCAACTCCTGTGTTCTGTGATGTAAAATGACCATTTTTGTGAATGGAGTCTGGTGGCTTTGAGGAGAGCGATCAGATCTAAAGTATAAAATCAGTGGTTTGTCGGTAAACGATATCAGGTTCTCCTGATCGCAGATCTTAAAGGTTCCTTAAGGTTTTCAAGTAACAGTTTTAATAATAACTTTAAGGGATTCCTTAAGTATTGAGAGAAAACCTTAAATATGTAAGTGAACTCTAAGGAAACTTTAAGGGTGTTTAGTGCAACTGGTTTAATTTTAAGGATCTTTTTTTTTTTTTTGTCGTGTGTTTGTTCCTCACCTGGATGTAGTCCAGGATGAGCTGGTGCCTCTGTTTCGCTGTGGCCACCTCGCTGTCGGTGATAGCTTCCCGCAGTGCCTGCTGGGTAATGAGGGCGTCCAGGTCCAGGACGGAGGACAGACGGCAGTACAGACTGATGAACTTCTCCTTGTAGGTGCAGAAGTGCACTGCAGAGAGACAAAACGCATAAAGTCCAGAGAGGTTCATTGTGCTGAAGATAAAAACCTCAAGAACATTCAGCAGAAACTAGAAATCACTTGTTCACAAATTCAGTTTGAATATTTAAACGACGGTAAAACTAAAAACTCTCTTCACAACATTCTGTCCTTTGAATGGACTCTGGCTCATGATCAGCTGCTTCTTTGCACGTTTCCCGTCTCGTCTGAGCAGAAGAACATGTCGCTCCCTGGGAGCCCTGTGATCAACAACTGTTGGACGTGAGAGGACAGAAAATCTGGAGCTTTTTTTGGTGAAATTTGGTTTAAAAAAATTAAAGAAAACAGAGCGATGAGCGTTCAGCAGCAGCTGGTGGGGAGGACAGTGTGTGTGTGTGTGTGTGTGTGTGTGTGTGTGTGTGTGTGTGTGTGTACAAAGAGAGAGTATTGTGCAGTGTGTATGGGTGTTATTGACACATTCTTGTGTGTGTGTTTATGTGTGTGTGGTGTGTGTTTGGGGGTCAGCAGAGAGGCCGTCCTGCTGGAGCCTGCAGACTGATTTAGTGCTTCTCCCTGCAGACATAAGTGTGTGTGTGTGTGTGTGTGTGTGTGTGTGTGTCAGGACTCTCTGCTGCAGTAACACAGCTCAGTCTGTCCCTGCTGATCCACCTCAACACATTCACACTCAGCGCAGAGCTGTGCTGCACGACTGCTGTATTTACTCCACAACAAAACTTTTAGAAATGGCCTCAGCCGACAGCATCATGGAAAGGATCCCTACAGAGAGAGACCTGGAAGATCCTTTTGGTTTAACCACAAACAGCACACACACCAGACTACATTCACTAAAACAGGGATTTTACCTCTTAGAGCACAAGAGTTGATGGTCTGTTTGTTGTGACTTTGGTGTTTCAAGGTGTTATTTTGGATCCAAAGTAACTCTTTAAAAACACCAAAGTCACTCAGTAACACAAACACACTACCTGATGGAGGCAGCAGCAGAGCAGCAGCTCCTGTGTTCTGTGAGGTAAAATCTGTATTTTTGTCAATGGAGTCCAGTGTATTTGAAGGGAGCCATATAATGGCTGTTTGTGGTTAAACTGAAAAGATCTTACAGGTCTATCTCTGTAGGGATCCTTTCCATCCATCGGGATCCCTTTTGAAACAGCTGTTATATCGCTCTCCTCAAAGCCACCAGACTCCATTTGTAAAAAGACTAGTTTTACCTCATAGAACACAGGACTTTGTGTGAGTTTTGTGCTTTAAAAGGTTCATTTGGATCCTAACTAAAATTTTAAAACACAATAACACAAACAGACAAACTGATGGAGGCAGCAGCAGACCAGCAGCTCTTGTGAGGTAAAATCCATGTTTTTGTGAATGGAGTCTGGTGTGTGTGCAGCGATATAACGGCTGTTTCTGCCCTGTCTGTGTGTGTGTTGTTACCGAGTTCAAACATCTGTAGAGGGAGGTGCAGGAATCCTGACAGGGGGGAGTAGGGGTTGGACTGTCCGGGGGCGGAGCAAACGTTGTCAGCCGCCGGCAGCAGCAGCAGGAAGGAGACGCCGTGACCGAGCTCCACCACCTCCTGACTGTAGAGACGGAAGTGACGGGCCTGCACACACACACACACACACACACACACACAATTTAAACTGAAAACGTTTACATCATATTCAAATAAGATATTTATATGATAATTGAAAACAACACTATCCTTCAAACTGGCTCACCACCAAACCTCAGAGGGAAAATCCTGATTTTTACCATGAGCTTGCTAAGAGGTTTAAATAGGTAGATAGATAGATAGACAGATAGATAGATAGATAGATAGATAGACAGATAGACAGATAGGTAGATAGATAGATAGATCGGTAGATAGGTAGATAGGTAGATGATGGATCTCTACAAGCCTTTCAACCTTTACTGATGTGGTGATTAACTTTCATTTAACTTCAAATTAAAGCCACCAAACCTCATTATGTTTATTGACGTTTTAAGGCAGGTAAAACAGTGGCGTGTGCGGTCCGTGTGTACCTGGTGCAGAGGTAGGTTGATGTGTTTCAGCAGAGACTTGATTGCCGTCTGTAGCTCGTAGTACAATAAAGGGGCGTGGCTTTCAGGCCTGGGCCCCGCCTCCTCGCTCTCCTCCCTGGCGTGGTCCTTCTCTACTGCGGCCGACAGCGTCTGGATCCAGTCCCACTCCTCCCTGAACACCACAAACACATCAGCACGGTTTTAAGAGCAGACTGCAGATCAGTTTTCTGTTCACATCCTGGTGTGTGACAGCATCATGGAAAGGATCCCTACAGAGAGAGACCTGGAAGATCCTTTTGGTTTAACCACAAACAGCACACACACCAGACTACATTCACTAAAACAGGGATTTTAGAGAACAGGACACAGGAGTCGCTGATATAGTTGCTGTGACTTTGGTGGTTTAACACATTATTTTGGATCCACTTTAATTCTTCAAAATACCGAAGTCACCTAATAACACAAACAAATTGACCAATCGAGGAAACTGTTCACCAGCAACTCCTGTGTTCAGTTTAGTAAAATGTGTATTTTTGCCACTAGAGCCTGGTGTGTTAGAGGTAAATGATATAACGGCTGTTTATGGTTAAACTGAAAGGATCTGACAAACAGCTGTTAAATCGCTCTCATCGTCGTGGTTGGTATTTATCTGATCTTTCAGACACAGAACGAAAACGTCGTCTCATGCTGCTCATGTTCAGATGTGTATCTCCAGGTGGAATCTCTTACCTGGGGAGGCTCCGTTCACACCTTCACCTGTTCCTGTTTATTCTCTCCTTTCTCCACGTCTAAAACACTGACTTTGTGTTTTTCTGGATAAATCTGTGTGCCTGTGTTAAATGGCCCCTCTGTGTTCACCCCCACCTGAGTAACCCCCCCTCCGTCACCTCCGACCAAAACAAACAAATAAATCAACAACCGGCTCATTTACACAACAACCACTCAGAGGCTCATTAAAGCTGAGTCAGAGAAACGGCAAACTCTCGACCCCCAAACTACACGACTGCTCAGGATCCAGAGCATCCATCGATCCACACACACACACACACACACACACACACACACACACACACACACACACACACTTTTGTTTCTCACTTCACACTTTCCAATCTCTGTGAGGTGGGAATGCAGAGCTGTTCAGCATCCAGAAATTCCAGTGATGGAGGCCAAAGAACGAGCAGGAATACTTCTACCTGTCCAGAGCTCACAGCCAATCAGATTGGAACACAAAAGACGCGCACAAATCCAGAAACACACACACACACACACGTAATACTGTGTAATGTAATACTGGCAGATTAGTGTCCTTGTGTGCCGACTGACAACATCTGAGAGGTGCGAACAGCTCTCATTCCTCAGGTTTTAGGTAACATTTGAAACTCCTCTGGAGGTTACTTTAACTGACGAGCATTAGGAGTGTTTTGTGAGGAGCAGCAGAACCTTCACTTTACATTTAGAGATGTTAAAAACACCCCAACGACTGGGTAGAAACGTTTTGGTCAGGAAGAAACAGCCGTTATGTCGCTCTCTCCATAGCTACCAGACGTCATTGAAAAAAACAGTAATTTTCCCTCACAGAACACAGGAGCTGCTGGTCCAGTTGTTGTTGCTTTGGTGTTTTAACACATTATTTTGGATCAACACCAAGTCTTTAAAACACCAAAGTCACACAATAACACAAACTAACTAACTAACTGAGGCAGCAGTAGAGCAGCAGCTCCTGTGTTCTGTGAGATAAAATGACTGTTTTTTTGAATGGAGTCTGGTGGCTTTGAAACGAGCAAAGAGAAACAGAATGGCTTCAGCTCCCCGTCAGAAAGTGGTGTGACAGCAAAGTAAACTGGTGAAAATATTCCAATAAATGGACACTTAATCTGGTGTTTATTTTTTGGGTGGCTGAAATCTCTCTTTCAGCTCAGTTTTTGGTCTCCACCACCTCCAAAGGGAAACATCCCCCAGGGACACCGACACACTGTTCATCCTGAACGCTTCATGTATTTCAGCTGAAGACGAAGACGTGGATAATGTCAGATTCATGATTAAGAACAAGGTGTTTTACTTTATGTATTGATTTAACCACAGAGCAGAGAATGTGTTGGGAACATCTGCCCCCCCCCAATCTGAAGCTGACACTGTTCTCTCCGTCACGACTCTCTTTTTGCCCGTTCACAGTGGCCTTGACGAGTGCTTTCTATTCACCTGAGTGGAATATCATTATAGTTATTCAGCTGAAACCTTCAGACTTACATCAGGTTCAGTCTGAGTCTTCTCTCTCTCTTCCTGACCTTTCAGTCCTACCTGTGAGGGTCACGTACCTGGAGACGTTGGCGTTCTCTCGTATGCGGGTGTGACAGAGCATGTTGGGGGTCCGCTGGGACACCAGGACTTTGATCTGGTCCACGGAGCTGCTGAGCTTCAGGAAGCCCAGGTAGAGGCCCGGGGCCAGCCGGTGGGTGCTGCGCCGCTGGTACGCCAAGATGTCCTGGGGGGGGGGACAGACACAAAGTTCACTGACAGGAAGTTTACAGACAGGAAGTTCACTGACAGGAGACCAGCAGGAGAGTTCTGTGAGGTAAAATTAGTGTTTTTGCCAATGGAGTCTGGTGTGTTCAAAGAGAGTGATATAACTGCTGAATCTGATCCAACAGAAAGGAAAGTATGGAAAGGATCTCTACAGAGAGAGACCTGCAAGATCCTTTTTGTTAAACCACAAACAGCCGTTATATCACTCTCTGCTCACACACCAGGCTCCATTCACAAAAACAGGGATTTCACCCTATAAAAACACAGGAGCTGCTGGTCTGCTGCTTCATCAACCTGTTTGTTGTTTTATGTTATTGTGTGACTTTGGTGTTTTAAAGAATTAATTTGGATTCAAGATAAAGTGTTAAAACACTTAAGTCACAACAACTACACCAGACACACGGACTGTCCTGTTCTCTAAAATCCCTGTTTTAGTGAATGTAGTCTGGTGTGTGTGCTGTTTGTGGTTAAACCAAAAGGATCTTCCAGGTCTCTCTCTGTAGGGATCCTTTCCATGATGCTGTCACACACTTAGAATAACACTCTGAGTCCTTCCTCACCTGCATGGTGATGATGAGGATGTCGAGGGCGTAGGGCTCCTCAGGTGTGGACAGAGACTTCCTCTGGCTCTGCAGTTTGGTCACCTGCATCCACTTCCCGCTGAACAGCGAGTGCTGGCTCTCCGTGTCGCGGATGGTCACCAGCAGCACGTTGCCGTGGCGATCCTTGATGGGCTCGTAGTGGACCCGCCCCAGGTTGTGAGTTCCCAGGAGGCTCTGCAGGAGGCGCCAACACAGAAGCACCATCATAATAAATATCGTAGGTCTTTCTGAATGAAGGGGTGTGCAGGTGAGTGAGCAGGTAGCCCCGCCCCTCTTCCTGGTGTATCTTCATTGACTAAATGAACATCCTGCTGTGCTGAAGAAGACAGTAAACTAGAGACTGAGAGCAGAAACTCATCAGGAAAACTGTCTACACTTTAGCTGGCGTGCTGACCTGCAGCTGGCTGGCGGCGGTGAGCATCTTGTGGCGGGCCTGCAGGGTGGAGGACGACGACATGGACACTGACATGCTCTGTCTGAGCCACCGGACGTCCTCCCACATACAGGACAGCTGCAGACAGGCAGACAGGCAGACAGGCAGACAGACAGACAGACAGACAGACAGACAGACAGACAGACAGACAGGCAGACAGGCAGACAGACAGACAGGCAGACAGGCAGACAGACAGACAGACAGACAGACAGACAGACAGACAGGCAGACAGGCAGACAGAGTTAACTACAGACTCATTAAACTGCTCATAAAACGAAGAGCTGCTGCTGGGCGTGATGCTCGGGGGCGGCAGCAGGTTTAAAACACATCAGAGACGATCCAAACAGCACTTCACACCTGATCATTACTCCAGCAACCATCGGCAGGCTGACAGGAAGTGGAACACGTTCACAGCTCCGTCAAAGCTGAAACGCTGTCCAACGACACGTCGTCTCTCAGCCGCTCGTCAGGTGGAGTTTTTTATTCTATTATTATTTAGCCGTGGAATAAAACCTGATAATGTAACGACTGGACCAGTATTGATTTATTACATTTTCAGAGAGGAAAGTTTTTCCTCTAAACATTTAACATTTGCTCAGACTTTATGCAGTTTGTGTCTTATACGTTTTAAACTCTGGATTTGAGATGGAGGAATGAGTATTTATGCTCGTGGACATGCAGCTACGTCCTGTCAGAGCTTTAAACGGATCATGTGACCTGCGTCTGTGTGGCGGCCATGTGATGCTTCTGTATCTATTGTCTTAATATTAAAATACTGAAAGGGTAAGTGAAGTGGCGTCACCTTGGTGAACCACAGGAAGTCCTGCATGAGGGAGCTGCTGTAGGAGTCGTCCACCTCCACGATGGGGATCTGGTCCTCGGCTGTCACCAGTAAACTGTCCTTATGGTAGAACACCGCCGCCAGGTAGATCCCCCTGCAGGCGCACATGACGATAATAATAATAATAATAATAATGACTTTAATGAGCGGCTCCGGATCAATATGTTGCTACTGATTCCTGAAGTCAAAGTAGTTTCATACCACGAAAAATAAACTATTCAGCACAACTTCAAAATATCAGTAAATAAAAAATAAAAATGTACAACAGAGCTAACTGGGCTAAC
>NC_092031.1:738674-758674 GCF_042242105.1 Pempheris klunzingeri
ACACACACACACACACACACACACACACACACAGCTCAAGGCTTAAATACTTGAAATGTGCAGAAAGAAAGAGAGTCGTGACGGAGAGATGAACCAGTGTTCCCAACCCGAGGACCTCCGAGCAGAGCAGAGAACATTCACACGGTTCGCGGCTGACTCACCGCTCACTACTGACCACACAGAGGACGCTAACTTACCGCCGCTTGACTCGTTAAACTAACGACCACCAGCACACAGAGCTGGAACGACTGCTCGCGCCGTGTAAAATGTTATTTGGATCCTAACCAACCCTTTAAGGCACAATCATTTATAAAGTTGATTTAAAAGCTCACACAATAACACAATCAAATTCAAGGCTGCAGCAGACCAGCAGCTCTTCTGTTCTGAGAGGTAAAATTAGAGGTTTTTTTAATGTAGTCTGGTGTGTTTGAGGCACAGAATGACTGATGGGTCTAAACCGGTGTGGATAAAGTGAAGAACGTATAATAATGATCAGATGATAAAGTGACAGGAGAGCACAGAGGGGACGTACTGGAGGGAGCTGCTGATGGAGGGAGGGCGGAGGCCGGCGGACCCCAGCCCTTCATGTTATAGGCCGACACCCGAACGTAGTAGAGCCGCCCCTGAAACAAAAAAACACAACTGAGAACATGAAGACACGATGCAGCAGTTTAAGTTCTGTGTCCTGTTATTATTTGTATTATTACGTTAAGCTCTTTTAACACGAGGAAAAGGTTAAAAACATTATTGATGTCATGAAGCTTCAGACTGGAGTCATGGCGCTCTGCTCCTCTTGTGCTTTCAGCCTTTTTACTAGTTGTTCTGACGTCATTTTTCTTTGTGGTTATTTTTGTCTGTAGTCTCTGTTTTATGTCTCTTTGCAGTCAGTTTCCAGGTTTCCTGGTTTACTTCCTGTTTAATTTCCTGGTTTACTTCCTTGTTTCTTGGTTTACTTCCTGTTTAATTTCCTGGTTTACTTCCTGGTTTCTTGGTTTACTTCCTGATTTCCTGGTTTACTTCCTGATTTCCTGGTTTACTTCCTGGATTCCTGGTCTACTTCCTTGTTTAGTTCTTGTTTACTTCCTGGTTTTGTTGTGTCTCTGCAGTTATCTTGACTCTCTTTTTAGTAGTTTTGAGTCTCTTTGTGGTCAGTTTGAGTCTCTTTGTGGTCAGTTTGTCTCTTTGTGGTCAGTTTGAGTCTCTTTGTGGTCAGTTTGTCTCTTTGCGGTCAGTTTGAGTCTCTTTGCGGTCAGTTTGAGTCTCTTTGCTGTTATTTCAGGTCTCTTTGTGGTCAGTTTGAGTCTCTTTGCGGTCAGTTTGAGTCTCTTTGTGGTCAGTTTGAGTCTCTTTGCGGTCAGTTTGAGTCTCTTTGTGGTCAGTTTGAGTCTCTTTGTGGTCAGTTTGAGTCTCTTTGCTGTTATTTCAGGTCTCTTTGTCGTCCTTTTGTTAATCCTGTTCACACTAACATTTGAGATGTGGACTCCATCTCTTGGCTCGGCTCACGGTGCCGAACGCCCCCGCCGGGTCTCGCCCTTTCCATTCAGGCGGCGTGTTCGGCTCTAAATGTGTTCGAGCCGTTTGTGTGTGTGCATCTGAGAGCCGCTGCTCTAAATGGCAAACAGCAGATGCACCACAGTCGGTGCCCAGACGGCATAATGAGCGGCAGCCTCCACTAAAGCGAGCGCTCTTCAAATGTCACCGCTGCCACTCAGCCAGCACACGACGGCGCGGTCAGAGCGTCCGGCACGGGGAGGCGGGACCGCGCCGACATTACACCACAGCACGAGTGAGTCAGAGGCCGTCTGATGGCCGTCAGCTGACCACAGAGTCTCCTCCCCCCGCTTCATCTACTGTCACAGGATGAGTCTGCTCAACCTAACAAACACACCAGCTGAGTCGAGAGGCGTTCGAGTGTTTCTCTGCTTTCCAGGAAGATGCAGGAGAGAGTTGCCGTGGTGAAAGGAGGAGGAGGAGGGATGCTGCTGTTACCGTGGTGAGGCTGCTGATGATGCACTTGAGGGTCTGCAGATTATCCAGAACCATCTCTCCAGCAAGCAGCGAGAAATCCTTCAGACAGCTCCACTCCACTGCACACACACACACACACACACACACACACACACACACACACACACACACACACACACACACACACAGGTTAAATACCCACAGCTCTTTTTTATAACAGATCAATAGTTCTCATTAACCTTCTCATCAGCTCACCTCAAAACTGATTCTGTCTCTACTGTGTACACATGTACCTGTGTACCTGTGTACCTGTGTACCTGTGTACCTGAGTACAGTACCTGTGTACCTGTGTACCTGTGTACCTGAGTACAGTACCTGTGTACCTGTGTACCTGAGTACAGTACCTGTGTACCTGTGTACCTGAGTACAGTACCTGTGTACCTGTGTACAGTACCTGTGTACCTGTGTACCTGAGCACAGTACCTGTGTACCTGTGTACCTGTGTACCTGAGCACAGTACCTGTGTACCTGTGTACCTGAGCACAGTACCTGTGTACCTGTGTACCTGAGTACAGTACCTGTGTACCTGTGTACCTGAGTACAGTACCTGTGTACCTGTGTACCTGAGTGAAGTACCTGTGTACCTGAGTACAGTACCTGTGTACCTGTGTACCTGTGTACCTGTGTACAGTACCTGTGTACCTGTGTACCTGAGCACAGTACCTGTGTACCTGTGTACCTGTGTACCTGAGTACAGTACCTGTGTACCTGTGTACCTGAGTACAGTACCTGTGTACCTGTGTACCTGTGTACAGTACCTGTGTACCTGTGTACCTGAGCACAGTACCTGTGTACCTGTGTATAGTACCTGTGTACCTGTGTACAGTACCTGTGTACCTGTGTACCTGAGTACAGTACCTGTGTACCTGAGTACAGTACCTGTGTACCTGTGTACAGTACCTGTGTACCTGAGTACAGTACCTGTGTACCTGAGTACCTGAGTACAGTACCTGTGTACCTGAGTACAGTACCTGTGTACCTGTGTACAGTACCTGTGTACCTGAGTACAGTACCTGTGTACCTGAGTACCTGAGTACAGTACATGTGTACCTGTGTATAGTACCTGTGTACCTGAGTACAGTACCTGTGTACCTGAGTACAGTACCTGTGTACCTGTGTATAGTACCTGTGTACCTGTGTACAGTACCTGTGTACCTGAGTACAGTACCTGTGTACAGTACCTGTGTACCTGTGTATAGTACCTGTGTACCTGTGTACAGTACCTGTGTACCTGAGTACAGTACCTGTGTACCTGAGTACCTGAGTACAGTACCTGTGTACCTGAGTACAGTACCTGTGTACAGTACCTGTGTACCTGTGTATAGTACCTGTGTACCTGTGTACAGTACCTGTGTACCTGAGTACAGTACCTGTGTACAGTACCTGTGTACCTGTGTATAGTACCTGTGTACCTGAGTACAGTACCTGTGTACCTGTGTACAGTACCTGTGTACCTGAGTACAGTACCTGTGTACCTGAGTACAGTACCTGTGTACCTGAGTACCTGAGTACAGTACCTGTGTACCTGAGTACAGTACCTGTGTACCTGTGTACAGTACCTGTGTACCTGAGTACAGTACCTGTGTACAGTACCTGTGTACCTGTGTATAGTACCTGTGTACCTGTGTACAGTACCTGTGTACCTGAGTACAGTACCTGTGTACAGTACCTGTGTACCTGTGTATAGTACCTGTGTACCTGAGTACAGTACCTGTGTACCTGAGTACAGTACCTGTGTACCTGAGTACCTGAGTACAGTACCTGTGTACCTGAGTACAGTACCTGTGTACCTGTGTACAGTACCTGTGTACCTGAGTACCTGAGTACAGTACCTGTGTACCTGAGTACCTGAGTACAGTACCTGTGTACCTGTGTACCTGAGTACAGTACCTGTGTACCTGAGTACAGTACCTGTGTACCTGAGTACCTGAGTACAGTACCTGTGTACCTGTGTACAGTACCTGTGTACCTGAGTACAGTACCTGTGTACCTGAGTACCTGAGTACAGTACCTGTGTACCTGAGTACAGTACCTGTGTACCTGTGTACAGTACCTGTGTACCTGTATTGAGTACAGTACCTGTGTGGGTACACAGGTACGGTACACAGGGTTCATGGTGTACCTGTACCATGAACCCGTCATCAGCACCACAGGATGAAACCATGTTCCTTTATTTCACTCACTCAGAGAATTAAAGACGTCTGACCGCTGAGCCCCGGCACGCTGTGTTTCCATGACAACTGGCAAAACGGCATATTTCAGAGGGTTTCTGACACCATGTCTTCTAAACACATGAAGGGCTGATTCCTTTCATGTGACTCAGAGTTGATGACAGATGTGGACCGTACCTCTGTATCTGGTCACCACGGTGGAGTTGAGACACTGCGGCTCCTGGAAGGTGACGGTCAGCGAGGCGCTACTGCTCACGCTCAGACGCACCATGGACGGGGCCTCCGGGGCACCTGAGCAGGGGCACAGAGTTCAGAGTACACATCATTTCGTTAGAGCTCAGACTAAGATGTGATCCACTGCTGGTGCCGTTCAAACATCCTCACGCTGCTGCTTTCTCTCTGTCCAGTAGTTTTCTCTCTGTCTAGTAGTTTTCTCTCTGTCCAGTAGTTTTCTCTCTGTCCAGTAGTTTTCTCTCTGTCTAGTAGTTTTCTCTCTGTCTAGTAGTTTAATCTCTGTCTAGTAGTTTTCTCTCTGTCCAGTAGTTTTCTCTCTGTCCAGTAGTTTAATCTCTGTCTAGTAGTTTTCTCTCTGTCTAGTAGTTTTCTCTCTGTCCAGTAGTTTAATCTCTGTCCAGTAGTTTAATCTCTGTCTAGTAGTTTTCTCTCTGTCCAGTAGTTTTCTCTCTGTCCAGTAGTTTAATCTCTGTCTAGTAGTTTTCTCTCTGTCTAGTAGTTTAATCTCTGTCTAGTAGTTTTCTCTCTGTCCAGTAGTTTTCTCTCTGTCCAGTAGTTTAATCTCTGTCTAGTAGTTTTCTCTCTGTCTAGTAGTTTTCTCTCTGTCCAGTAGTTTTCTCTCTGTCCAGTAGTTTAATCTCTGTCTAGTAGTTTTCTCTCTGTCTAGTAGTTTTCTCTCTGTCCAGTAGTTTTCTCTCTGTCTAGTAGTTTAATCTCTGTCTAGTAGTTTTCTCTCTGTCTAGTAGTTTTCTCTCTGTCTAGTAGTTTAATCTCTGTCTAGTAGTTTTCTCTCTGTCTAGTAGTTTTCTCTCTGTCTAGTAGTTTTCTCTCTGTCTAGTAGTTTTCTCTCTGTCTAGTAGTTTAATCTCTGTCTAGTAGTTTTCTCTCTGTCTAGTAGTTTTCTCTCTGTCTAGTAGTTTTCCCTCTGTCTAGTAGTTTTCCATCTCTTTGTGTCTGTGGTGTGTTTTTTGGGTCATTCTGTTGGAGTTATTTATAATGTGTTGGAGTTATTTATAATCTGTTGGAGTTATTTATAATCTGTTGGAGTTATTTTGCACCTCTTCACAGTCTTTATTTTAGTTTGAACTCGTCTCATCAGGCTCAAGCTAAATATCTTCAGTCATCAGAGCCGAATCTCAAATGTTTCCTTCCTCTCGTCCGTCTGAGTGTTCTCCAAGTTTTCCTCTTTTGTTTACTCCAGATTAAATCCTGCCGTGCGTCGGAGAACGTCACACACAGAGCTTTCATGTTATCAGCTGGATCGCTGCTGGCTTTATTATCATTCGTTCATGTAGCAGCAAATCTGAGCTTGTTACTGTAAACTGCTCCGACTTCAAACCAGAGGCCGTTCGCTGTCATGTGGCCTGAAGGAGCCTCTGCATGGAGATCACTGCTGGGGGGGGCTGAGGAATCTGTTGAGTGGAGAACGACTGGATGAAATGAAACCGCTAAATATCTGCTTCATTTCCCAGATCATCTCCTCCTCCTCCTCCTCCTCCTCCTCCTCCTCCTCCTCCTCCTCCTCCTCCGTCTGTAGTCGCTACGTGTCTCTCTGTAGTTGTTTTTTGTCTCTTTGTATTCCTTTCATGTCTGTCTAGTTATGTGGCATCTTTTTGTAGTTATCTTGCTTCTCTTTGTGGTTGTTTCGTGTCTCTGTGGTCGTTTCGTGTCTCTCTGTGGTCGTTTCGTGTGTCTTTGTGGTCGTTTCGTGTGTCTTTGTGGTCGTTTCGTGTGTCTTTGTGGTCGTTTCGTGTGTCTTTGTGGTCGTTTCGTGTGTCTTTGTGGTCGTTTCGTGTGTCTCTGTGGTCGTTTCGTGTGTCTTTGTGGTCGTTTCGTGTCTCTTTGTGGTCGTTTCGTGTGTCTTTGTGGTTGTTTCGTGTCTCTCTGTGGTCGTTTCGTGTGTCTTTGTGGTTGTTTCGTGTCTCTCTGTGGTCGTTTCGTGTGTCTTTGTGGTTGTTTCGTGTCTCTCTGTGGTCGTTTCGTGTGTCTTTGTGGTTGTTTCGTGTCTCTCTGTGGTCGTTTCGTGTCTCTCTGTGGTCGTTTCGTGTGTCTTTGTGGTCGTTTCGTGTCTCTCTGTGGTCGTTTCGTGTGTCTCTCTGTGTCTCACTGTGCTCACTGGACCGGACTAGAGATCCAACTAGAGATGTAAATGTTGTCACTCTGAACAGAGGCAGAGGTTAAATCCAGAGTGTGTGTGTATTCAACTGTCTCAGTAAACAGAATTAAAGCTGTTCTGAATTATTCTTTCACCTCCAAATAGATCCGGTAAACACTGAATGTCGATAAATAATAAAATGGAATGAATAATGAAGTAGATCCACGGAGGCTTTGTGCTCGTGGTTACTCACTTCTGAATGAATCCTTTTCTTATGCTGAATATTAACAGAAGGTGTTTTATTGCCCCTGTAACCTTGTGTCTCTCTTGTCAGCTAGTGTTTGTTGTCCTGACCAGCTGCAGCTCCAGCTGGACAAAAGCTTCTTCTAGGCTTTCCTACGCTGAAGCTTCCTGGATGTGACTCACGTGCGTGCTGGAAGCCCGTCCTCATGCGTTTGTACAGCTTGCATCTCCACTCCCAGGCTCTCAGCTGTTTGTCCTTGTGGCAGGCCTCCAATGAGAGGCCGTCTCTCTGCGCCTGAGCCGCCAGGTCGGCCGCCCGCCGCTCAGCCTCCACCACCAGAGAGCTCAGGTGGGCCTCTCGACTCTCCACGGTCACAACTACGACAGGAAACACAGAGAGAGAGAGATGCAGTAAGACGTGTGGCCCAAAGGACTGATGGATGTCAACCTTTAATCTAAAGGATCCCCTGGGTCCTCTCTGTCCACATCCTGCTGTCTGAGTGACTGGTAGGTAGTAAAAGTGTTGGAACTGGTCCAGTAGATCACCTCAGTGTGTGACAGCATCATGGAAAGGATCCCTACAGAGAGAGACCTGGAAGATCCTTTTGGTTTAACCACAAACAGCACACACACCAGACTACATTCACTAAAACAGGGATTTTAGAGAACAGGACACAGGAGCTGCTGCTCTGCTGCTGCCTCCATCAGTCAGTGTGTTTGTGTGATTGAGTGACTTTGGTGTTTTTAAAAGATCAGTTCCAACATTATATTTGTGTAACGCACCATAATACAAACGCACAAACTGAAAGAGACATCAATAGACTGGCAGCTCCTGTTCTCTAAAATCCCTGTTTTAGTGAATGTAGTCTGGTGTGTGTGCTGTTTGTGGTTAAACCAAAAGGATCTTCCAGGTCTCTCTCTGTAGGGATCCTTTCCATGATGCTGTCACACACTGAGGTGATGTACTGGACCAGTTCCAACACTTTTACTACCTACCAGGATGTGGACACAGAGGAGAAAACACTGGAGTTCTCCTTTAACACCACATGTAAAAGTCATTAAAAATAAGAGTGCTGATGGATTAAACTGTGACTCTCTGCTTTGTTCAGGGAGTCATTCATGCAGGAGATGGGACGACGAAGTGTTGTGTGTCTGTGAGCTTGTCGAGGATGCAGCAGCAGAAATACAAAGATGAAATTAAAAAAGCAGCAGTAAACAGCTCCTGTGCCCAGAGGAGCACGTGTGTCCTCTCTGCTTTCAGTCGTGTCTCTTGTTCATGAAAAAAAAGAGTTTGTGGAGGAGTCAAAGCAGAAGGTTCAGCTCTGTCAAGGCCAGCAGCCATCTTTTATTCCAGATAAAAGGAGACAGCGCAGCATCCATGTGAGAGCCGGGAGAACAGCCGACGGAGGCCGTCTGCGAGCATGTGACCATACAAGGCCCAGCGCTGACCGTCCGGCCGCAGAACACTGAACACCACACCACCTCCATCCAGGGCAAACACTGGAAAACTCAGCTGTTACACAAGAACGTTCAGTGTGTGAGACGGTCCGTGCTGCTGCCTGTCACAGTCACAGTAACACAGACTTACCTGTCTGCTCTGTAAACGCATGATGTGATTTAGATGTTTAGAGAAACGGTCTCACATCAGGAAACAGAAAAAGACAAAAAAAAGCCTGGATGTAAAGAATCCAGCAGCCCTCCGTCCGGAGCCCCTCCCACCTGACGGCCGTTAGCATTAGCATACGAGCGGGAAAATAAACGTTGAAGCTAACACGTGAAGCTAGCTAACGTTAGCTAGCATTAGCCGCAGCCTTTAGCTACAGTTAGCAGGAGGCTACACTGTTAGCACCAACAGCCTGTTGTCAGGTAGTAAATCATCGTCCACAAGCTACCGGCCCACCGCAGCACGTTCAGACGAGCCAGGCTGTTTCCTGGTACACGTTCGATCTAAATCTCTTCAGAGAACATTCACATCTTTTCTCATCAATTTGTGACTTTGACCTCAGAGAACTGAGATTTAAGAGATTAAATTAAATATTACTTCATGATTTCAGAGGATATTAAAGGCTGGATGTTTTCCTCGAACATTTCCGAATATTGAGGCTTTTTTCTTCTACATTTACTTCTTAAATCTCAAATAATTAGTTTTTTCTTGCAAATATGTTTTTAGAATTTCAAAGAATATTCGAGGTTTTTCTCCTAAATTGATGAATTTGTTTCTTGTGAATGTACCACGTCTAATCTCACAAAACATCCCGTCTTTGCAGCTTTAATCCAAGAGAATATCCAGGTTCTCTCTCCTAAATTTACCTCTTCAATCTCAGAAACAGAGTGTTTTCTTGGAATATTTCGTCTCTCTGCTCCGTGATTCTATTTATTTATTTATCTGTTTTACCTGCGACGGCCCAAATACGGCGTCGCAGAAGTCAGTGTGAGTTAACATTTGTCAGGAAACTCTGTGTGTGTTCCTTCACATTCGTCTCAGTTTAACTCTGCTGCCAACTCGCCAAACACTGCTGCTGCTTTACTGCCGCTCCCTCCCTCTCTCCCTCTCTCCCTCCCTCCCTCCCTCCCAGGTTTTAGTCATGGACCGTGACGGCAGCATAAACAAACACACACACTGCAGCGCTTCATTTCAGCTGCTGCAGTTTGTTCTCCTCCGTCCGACAGTCCTCGCTGACGATAATTGTTCGTCTCATTAGTGGCTGTAATTATCAGCGGTGACACAGGAGTTTGTGTCCGCTGCTGGACGGAGATAATGAGCGTTTGTAATCGGCATTAAATCAGCGTAACTCTCTGCAGACACTCGTGTTGAATGGAGTAAGTCATCAGTGATGTGTGATAAGACTGCTGCCAAGTGAATGGGACTCCTTTTAAAGGCCGCACAGGGATTCAAGACTCTTTAGCTGCAGACACAAAAAAACAGAAAACTTTCAAGGAAACAAAGAGGATTGTGCAACTGAGATAAAGACGAGTCTCCACAGCGGAAGAGAGGAAACAATACGACCTTCAAACCAGCAGTAACTGGTGTTTTTGTCCACTTGTGCTGAGAACACTGACATTTCATCACCTTTTAAACCCTGAGTCCTCTGTGTCCACATCCTGGTGTGTGAGTGACTGGTAGGTAGTAAAAGTGTTGGAACTGGTCCAGTAGATCACCTCAGCCAGCAGACACCAAACGGGCTGCAATGGCTGCAACGTGATCCTTTGGGACAACTGCACCTGATCACAGTAGGTCCACTAAAAGAGCTTGTTTGATCCACTGACAGGCTCAGAGTGTTATTCTAAGTGTGTGACAGCATCATGGAAAGGATCCCTACAGAGAGAGACCTGGAAGATCCTTTTGGTTTAACCACAAACAGCACACACACCAGACTACATTCACTAAAACAGGGATTTTAGAGAACAGGACACAGGAGCTGCTGCTCTGCTGCTGCCTCCATCAGTCAGTGTGTTTGTGTTACTGAGTGTTAAACACATGTTGTGTTGATCCAAACTAAACATTTAAAGACACCAAAGTCACACAATAACACAAACAAACTAACAGCAGCAGACCAGCAGGTCCTGTGTTGTGTGAGGTAAAATTACTGGTTTTGTCAATGGAGTCTGGTGTATTTGAAGACAGCCTAATCTTCTCTCTCTGAAATTCTCCCGTGTTCACCTGCTGCTCTCTGACTGTGTGGTTTATCAGGAAACAGCTGTGGGACTGAACCCAAACAGTGAGGCCTAAAACAAGACTAAGACTAAAAACAAAAAGCTGAAAGAAGCTAAAAGAGTGTAAAAATAGGGACCTTATATAAAAGCTTTCATTAAAGCAGCTTTAAAGTTCCATCATAACTTCATAAGTGAATATTTCAGACAACAGAAGTTCAATAAGTTTATTAGTATCAAGAATGACTCATTATTCTTATAGAAATAAAGCTGTCTGAATAAAGTTTAAACACACACACACACAGTGTGGCTCTCCATCAGGCGGTTGCCGTTGGAAACGGCAGCAGCCATATTATAAACCTGGAGGTGTCATTTCCTGCTCGGCTCGGCCTGTCAGAGCCCGGCTAGCTGCTAACGGCTGCTAATTGAAAAGGTCGTAAATAAACAGGCTGCTGTCTGAGGAGGAGCCGCCGCACACAGGAGGACCCTGTCTGACCGGGGGGGGGCGGGACGTCCAAATATAGACCAAACACTCCCCAGGGGCCCCCAGGGGCCCCAGACATTAACACACAGGCAGGCAGCAGAGGTGAGCTCACAGTGACACACACACACACACACACACACACACACACACACACACACACACACACACACACACACACACACACACACACACACACACACACACACACACACACACACACACACACACACACACACGCCTCACTCAGATATTAATAGATTTAAATAACAGAAACTAAAGTGGGAAACTGTCAAAGTCTTTGTTAAGATAAAATAAATGACCCAGACAGAGATGATGAAGACGTGCAGGTCTTCAGTTCCTCAGAGGATAAACCTAAAAATAACAGTCACACAGGAAACTGTCCTGGCTGATCTTATTCAAGACTCTCACTCAGAAAGCTTCACGTCTCTGTAGCGACGGGGAAACAGACAAAGTCTGTCTTTTACTGACTTTGGTGTTTTAAAGTGTCAGATCAGATCCAACATAATATTCATCTAACACACAATAACACACACTGACTGATGGAGGCAGCAGCTCCAGACACCAGGATGTGAACAGGGTTAAAACACTGAAATGACACTTTAATACATTTTGCAGCTAAAACTTTTCGGAAGTAGAAGATACTTCTTCCACCAGTCGACTTCTCAGGTTCTTAAACATTATTTAGATCTTTCTGGGCTGAACACACACACACACACACACACACACACACACACACACACACACACACACACACGTTTACTTTTACTTAAGTAAAAATATGAGGGCAGGACTTTTAGTTGTAATGGAGATTTTTACCTTGTACTCACACACTCACTCACTCTCTCTTATGGAAAGTGACCAGGGTACATGTGAACACACACACACACACACACACACACACACACACACACACACACACACACACACACACACACACACACACACACACACACACACACACACACACACACACACACACACACACACACACACACACACACACACACACACACCCACACGCTGGGCTGTCAGGCCTGGGCTGACTGATTTACTTGGCACTTGAGGAATGACATAAACAGAGAGCAGCAGGCCCCAGGAGGGAAAACAGCGGCAATGTTTGCTCTGTGTTTGTTTACAAGGATGGGATTGTACCGCCGCCCAGAGTCCAGGCCGCTGTTTGGAGAGCCCTCGCCGCCGCGGCCCCCCGGCACAATAAATCACTTAGCTGTAATTGCCCCGGCGTTACATGCATCATTGGAACAGTTAAACCATTAAACGACAAACCTCGTTAAAGCTGTTCGGAGGGGGAGTCACGGCACGCAGGAGGCCCGGCTCACTGTAAAGTGGCCACTGTTTCACCCCCCCCCACACACACACACACACACACACACACACACACAGCCAGACAGTGGGGGCTAATGGGGGTTTCAGTAGGAAGGTAAGAACCACCTGTCTTTGGAGGGTTTATGGAGGACAACAGGGGGACTGATGGAGGGAAAAGTGTGTGTGTGTGTGTGTGTGTGTGTGTGTGTGTGGGGGGGGGGGCAGGAGGGTGAGGAGGGAGGGGGGGTAGTCGGCTCATTCAGGTCCAGACCCAGACTGGGCTGCAGACACAAACACAGGCCCTGTCTGATCCACAGCATCACACACGCTATTCTGCACTCACACACACACTGTACTATTTTCTTTCTTTTTTTTTTTTACCACTGACAGGCTCAGAGTGTTATTCTACGTGTGTGACAGCATCATGGAAAGGATCCCTACAGAGAGAGACCTGGAAGATCCTTTTGGTTTAACCACAAACAGCACACACACCAGACTACATTCACTAAAACAGAGATTTTAGAGAACAGGACACAGGAGCTGCTGCTCTGCTGCTGCCTCCATCAGTCAGTGTGTTTGTGTTATTGTGTGTTACACAGATAATGTGTTGGGTCTGAACTAACCCTTTAAAACACCAAAGTTGCACAATAACATAAACAAACTAACTGACTGAGGCAGCAGCAGACCAGCAGCTCCTGTGTTCTCTGAAGTAAAATTCCTGTTTTTGTGAATGGAGTCTGGTGACTTTGAGGGGAGTCCAATCTTCTCTCTTTCAGCTCTGTTTTTGGTCTCCACCACCTCCTGAGTAAATGATGGCCCTCTTTAGTTGCTAAATGTGCCCTGCAGCTGCTCTCTGACTGTGTCCGTGTGCAGTGGGTTTATCAGAAAACAGATCATGGATCACTCTGGGCTGCAGAAAAGATGGCGACCGCAAAAATGACTAAATTTGAGTCTACAAACCAACGTAGTGCCTCACGTTTAAGGTGACCAGAAGCAATGCATCATGGGTCTGAACACTGATTGGTCTGTGTGTCAATCAGTGTGTCTTTGCTGGGGCTGTTGCTAGGCTACGACGCTTACTAGCATTCTTTGAGAGCTAAGCTAAAACAAGCTACGCTAGCAATTCAAACTAGTGTTTTATATGTTGTCTGAAATAAACAGTGTTGTAACTACGCTGCCCCCTGAAGGCAGAGAGCGGTAACTACACACACGGTGAACAGACCACCAGGTCGTAATGACTTCATTTTATGGATGTTAAGGAAACTTAACCCCGACAAAACAAGCTAAGATGCCTGCCACTGCTAATCTGGTAAGCTAGGCTAGTTAGCTTTTCTTCATCATGAGGTTTAGCCTCTTCCTCGTTGGTCATGTGGGATATAAAACAGAATGATTACAGATTTCTGTTCATCAAATCTGATGTTTTATAATTGATTGACTGATTGAACTACAGAAAGAGCTCAGGAACAAAACGTATGCTGAGCTTTAGCTAGTGCTAGCAGAGGCTAAGCCCCAGCTAGCTTTACCTTGATGCAGCTCTCTTGTTGTGACCGAACTTAAAAATCTTGAATCCACTGAAATGATGCATATTTTCAGGTATAAGATGTTTTAAATGGCTAATGAGCTGCTCTTTAGCTCAGGTTGTTAATTAGATAATATGAAATGATGAAACAGTCCAAAGGTTTGAGGTCATATTGAACAGCAGAGCGTGTGTTTCCTGTCTGGTGTGACCAGCCCTCAGACTAATCTATCGACCCCATGAAGAACCAGCTTCTACCTCGCCGCAGGTCTCACAGTCGACTTTAATATCAGCGTCACCGTGACAACCAGCATCAACATCGACCAGAGCGCCGCTGCGATCCGTCTTCCTGTAAATTAGGTTTCTGCAGCGTCAGAGGAAAAGGTCAGAGGAGGCAGAGCCAATGGGACGAGGCCGCTCCGTACTCACAGTGAGGACTCTCCTTGCCGCCGGCCTTCAGCAGCAGCTTGGCGATGGGCGTGTTGTTGGTCATGATGGCGATGTCCAGCGGCGTCAGGCCCTGGCTGTTGGGGGTGTTCAAGTCCAGCTCCTCGGCCGAGAACTGGTAGAGGAGGATCTGCACGGTGTCCAGGTCCTGCTGCTCCACCGCCTCGAAGATGCAGTCGCTGCCCTGCATGGTCTGGAGGAGGAAACAAGCGGTCATGTGACTTCACAAAGGACGGCGAGGACGGCGTGTCAGCCTGTTGTTTCTACTCTCTGGTGATACTTTTGGTTGATTTGTGGATGTTTTCATTCTCTGTGTCAATTCTTTTTATTCACTGTCTCACACAGCACAAACCTCCACCTGGTTGCCACGGTTACAGGGTGAGAAGCTCAATACTTTGAATTCACCTGTCGATGGAGGCGACCTGCGCACGCTCGGCGTACTCAGGAGAGACTAGTAACCATGGTAACCCAGACCAATCAGAGGAGGTCAAACTGGGGGGTGTTTATTAACCCCCCCCCCTTCATTATTCATAGTGCAGTCCCAGTAACCCCCCCAGTACCACCCAATGACCCCCCATAGCTCCCTGTATCCCCCAGTACCCTCCAGTAACTCCTAGTACCCCCCCAGTGTTCCCCAAAGTAGGTGGGTAGCAGGTGTGGGGGGGCTGATGAAGCAGACAGTCACTACACTTGGTGCGTTGAAGGACCTTTAAAATAATCAGATTTCAGAACTTTCAGTGCAGTTTGATGGACGTCCAGTAAACCAGGTCTCTGTAATCAGCTTCA
This sequence comes from Pempheris klunzingeri, assembly GCF_042242105.1. Taxonomy (NCBI): domain Eukaryota; kingdom Metazoa; phylum Chordata; class Actinopteri; order Acropomatiformes; family Pempheridae; genus Pempheris; species Pempheris klunzingeri. Next base: position 753,674 of record NC_092031.1, read on the forward strand.
TCATCCTCATCATCATCCTCCTCCTCCCCGTCTGCCTCTTTCTTTCATGTCAATTGTTGTGGCTGGTGTGTAAATGTCAGCACACACACACATACACACACACACACACACACACACACAGTATGACCTGTAACACCTGTCACACATGATGAATCTCAGACACCAAATGTTTCTCAGGGCAGCAGGACGTGATGATGATGATGATGATGATGATGATGATGATGGCAGCTCAGAGAGGAAAAGGTGATGAAGACTGAAATCTGCTCCAAATGCTCTTCTCCAGTGACTCCGGCTGTCTGACGCCAAACGCCCCCCCCCCCCGTCAGCAGAAATACAAGTACTGTACCTGCTTGACCATGAATTGGTCCAGCCGTTATATCGCTCTCTGCACACACACCAGACTCCATTCACAAAAACACAAAAACAAAAGCAGTAATTTTTCCACTCAGAACACCTCCAACACCGCCTCCATCAGCTAGTTTGTTAGTTATTGTGACATTTTAAATCAACATTTTAAAATGTTGTGTTTTAAAGGTTTAGTTGGGGTCCAAACTCATTTTTAAAAACAACAACAGTCCTGAACTCTGAGTGTTAAAATTAATGTTTTTTTCAACGGAGTCTGGTGGCCTCGAAGAGAGAGCCTGCTGAGGTGATCTACTGGACCAGTTCCAACACTTTCACTACCTACCAGTCATTCAGACACCAGGATGAGGACAGAGAGGAGCCAGTGTTAGAAACACCTGGTTTCTCCTTTAAGTCTGTCTAACCTGGACGTCACCAACTGATGATGATTCAGTGGAAACAACCCAAATGAGCTTCAACGCCCCACCTCCTCTTCCTCTCCCACAGACTCACCGAGGCTTTGCGGAGGCGGTCTGTCTTGCCGAAGAAGTAAGCATCTTCGAAGGAGGAGGTGCTTCCTCTGAGCTTCTCCGACAGGTTCCGGTAGAGGCGCTTGGCGGCGCTGGGGGAGGCCGGCCCACCAGGGCACTTCCTGGTTTGGGACAACTGCAGGTTCTGCATCTGCTGGGTCATGACACCCGGGAGGCGTCTGCTGGGGTGGGCGGAGACACACATGTCAGGCGGCGGTTACTTCTAGAGCTGCAACCAGTCATCAATTAGTCGATGGACAGAAAATTAATCATCAATGAGTTTGATATTTGTTCAGTTACACAGCCAATATAGAGAAAAACACCAACAGTGATAATAAAACCAACAGGTGAGTGTGTGTGGGTGGTGCGTCAAAACTCCTAAAACAGTTTAGTATCAATCCACCAATCAGAGCAGAGGAGCAGAGAGCTGGAGGTCTGATCAGCCAATCAGCATCAGCTGTGTGTGTCTGTATCCGGGCAGAACCGTGGCTAACACAGAGCTCCTGCTGAGGAACCACAGGAACAGAAGCTGACAGGTGAAGAACCCGAGGTGGTGTTCCTCTGTGAGCGTCAGGAGAGCTCGGTGAAGGTGGAGATGTGTGATTTGTGTGAACGGAGTTAAAGATGACGGAGATATCACAGGTTAAAAAGTCCCACTTTGATGTGTTTGATCAGAAGCTCCAGAGGCAAAATAACATGAGAGTCAGTGAGACAGCTGAAGGATCTGTTGTTGCTTTGAGGCTGAAAACTCAAAAACTGAGAGTCTGGTTGTTTCTGTAGTTACTCGTCTGTGAGCGGCACGAGTTTTCCTACGTTTTGACGTTTAAATGGCGTCTGTGGGGTGAAAACTGAGGCAGTGGGAGCGACTTTAATCAGACATTTTTAGATGATTTTAAAGCTGCTCTGCACTGTGGTGATGATGTCACCACTGTAGCCCCGCCCACACCAATGACTCCACCTCTCCATTCAAATGAATGGGAAAACTTTACGTTAGTTTTTACGATTGCATGAAAACGGTCAGACCGAACTCTGAGAAAAGACGGAGCTCACTGCTCCTGATGGAGACGCAACTTTTGGTGTATTTTTTGTGTCTGTGCTGAAAGTGATGGAGGCAGCGGCAGAGCAGCAGCTCCTGTGTCCTGTTCTCTAAAACCCCTGTTTTAGTGAATGTAGTCTGGTGTGTGTGCTGTTTGTGGTTAAACCAAAAGGATCTTCCAGGTCTCTCTCTGTAGGGATCCTTTCCATGATGCTGTCAGACTCCACGTGGTGTTTGGTAGGAGATGGTGGTCGTCGTGTTGATACTCTGCTGTGACCATGAACAGCTGGAAGGATCTTCACTCAGCCTCAGCGCCGGCCTCTCGTTTCAGCGGGGAGAAGATTAGAAAACAAGTGTTGGCTTCATGACCTGTCGGCGTTCCCTTGTCTTCCCTTCAGTCCTCATGGTGTCAGAACAGATTGCTTCAGCTCTCCATCCAGAGCAGAAATGACCCTGTCGCCCTGAGCTCTCGCTCATTCTCTACATTACGCTCTGACAAATGCAGCATGTCAGAGAAATTACAGGACTGTCAAAAGCAGCTTCTGCGGGGGTTTGATGGAGGGAGGCAGTGGGCTGATGTTGATGTACAGTACAGGAGCCCAGGCGTCTCTATGAGGAGGTCCATGGAGAGGGAAGGGGGGGGGGGGGGGGGGGGGGGGCACTTGAATCCAGAGTGAAATCTGCTCAGAAACCGATCCAACATGACGGTGACAGTGATTTATCACAGCTGCAGACGTTCATCCAAAGTCAATTTTCCTCACCGGCGAAATTCAATACAAAGTCAAAGACACGAGACAAAACGACATCACGGCGGGTGACGTTTAGGACGCTGGTTTAAATTATTCAACTTGAGCGGAGTCTCTGTGCTGATCGGCTGTCCTGACTTCCTGATGAGACGGTGCGAGGACGTTGGACTACCTGTTAAATTACCTAAAAATTTAAAATGTGTCTCTCTTAATGATTCTAGATTTCAGTTGTACTTTTCTATGAAGCAAGTTAGCACAAACATTAGCCCCAGTTAGCACAAACATTAGCCCCAGTTAGCACAAGCATTAGCCCCAGTTAGCACAAGCATTAGCCCCAGTTAGCACAAACATTAGCCCCAGTTAGCACAAGCATTAGCCCCAGTTAGCACAAGCATTAGCCCCAGTTAGCACAAACATTAGCCCCAGTTAGCACAAGCATTAGCCCCAGTTAGCACAAACATTAGCCCCAGTTAGCATGAGCAGCACAAGTACTAGCCCCGGCTCGTTGTGTTTACTCTCGTAAGTAACACGACTAAACTAAAATGATACGGTGACCAAACCAGCGAGGCGTTTGGTGGACGCACAGCGTCAGAATCACATAAAAACAACCAAAACGAAACCAATGAGACACCGAACACGGAGTCGGCGCTCAAACTGACATCAGTGTGACGTTTGCAGGTGACCTTTGAGTAACCAGGTGATTGAGAGCATGTGGACTTCATCCTTCATCTGTTCACAGTGGGAGGAGCATCAGCGGCGGCACGTCTGCGGTCGCTCAATAAAGTTTCACCTGCTTCAGACATGAGTTTACAGCTGCTGAGCTGATGTTGATGATGTTTGGAGTTACACCACCGAAACTGAAGCTCGCTGTGTGTGTGTGTGTGTGTGTCTGTGTGTGTGTGTGTGTGTGTGTGTCAGTCCTTCATCCTGATGCCCCCCCGCCCCTCCAAATCTCCTGATCCCATGTTTACTGATGAAAGAAAGAGAACAAGAGGCTTTAAATTATTAACGAGGAACAAATTACTTTTATATCTGTACACAGGAGCAGTGTGTGTGTGTGTGTGTGTGTCTCTGTGTGTGTGTGTGTGTGTGTGTGTGTCTGTGTGTGTGTGTGTGTGTGTGTGTGTCTGTGTGTGTGTGTGTGTGTGTGTGTGTGTCTGTGTGTGTGTGTGTGTGTGTGTGTGTCTCTGTGTGTGTGTGTGTGTGTGTGTGTGTCTGTGTGTGTGTCTCTGTGTGTGTGTGTGTGTGTGTGTGTGTCTGTGTGTGTGTGTGTGTGTGTGTGTGTGTGTGTCTCTGTGTGTGTGTGTGTGTGTGTGTGTGTGTCTCTGTGTGTGTGTGTGTGTGTGTGTGTGTGTGTGTGTGTGTGTGTGTGTGTGTGTGTGTGTCTCTGTGTGTGTGTGTGTGTGTGTGTGTGTGTGTGTGTGTCTCTGTGTGTGTGTGTGTGTGTGTGTGTGTGTGTGTGTGTGTGTGTGTGTGTGTGTGTGTCTCTGTGTGTGTGTGTGTGTGTGTGTGTGTGTGTGTGTGTGTGTGTGTGTGTGTGTCTCTGTGTGTGTGTGTGTGTGTGTGTGTGTGTGTGTGTGTCTCTGTGTGTGTGTGTGTGTGTGTGTGTGTGTGTGTGTGTGTGTGTGTGTGTGTCTCTGTGTGTGTGTGTGTGTGTGTGTGTGTCTCTGTGTGTGTGTGTGTGTGTGTGTGTGTCTGTGTGTGTGTCTCTGTGTGTGTGTGTGTGTGTGTGTGTGTCTGTGTGTGTGTGTGTGTGTGTGTGTGTGTGTGTCTCTGTGTGTGTGTCTCTGTGTGTGTGTGTGTCTCTGTGTGTGTGTGTGTGTGTGTGTGTGTGTGTGTGTGTGTGTGTGTGTGTGTGTGTGTGTCTCTGTGTGTGTGTGTGTGTGTGTGTGTGTGTGTGTGTGTCTCTGTGTGTGTGTGTGTGTGTGTGTGTGTGTGTGTGTGTGTGTGTGTGTGTGTGTGTGTCTCTGTGTGTGTGTGTGTGTGTCTCTGTGTGTGTGTGTGTGTGTGTGTGTGTGTGTGTGTGTGTGTGTGTCTCTGTGTGTGTGTGTGTGTGTGTGTGTGTGTGTGTCTCTGTGTGTGTGTGTGTGTGTGTGTGTTTAGTCTTCCCTAAAATGTTCACATAGTTCTTCGTGGAAAAGAACAATGATAATTCAGAAGAACTCTTCTGATCAGATAATTAACACTGAAGACAAACAAAAGGACCTAAAACCAATCAGTTGGTTATTAAACCCTCTGATATCAAACTGTTTGACTGAGCAGGGAATCAGGAGCGTTGTGGGCGATAACATGAAGCCTGTGATATCACAGAGAGCTGTAAATCCACAGGCCTCTGATTGGAAACGCT
>NC_092031.1:763674-833674 GCF_042242105.1 Pempheris klunzingeri
GCTGCGTTTCTTCTTCTGCTGCTTTAAATGTGTCTCTTGGATGTACTTCCTGCTTTGTTGTGCTGCAGCTACAGACAGCAGCTAAAGTCACAGTCAGAGTGTTTCTCCATCCCAGATGAACCTCTGGTCGTCATGGTGTTAAAAAACCTCTGAGCGGCTGACATCTGGCCTGGTGCCCCCCCATTAGAGAATAATACTGATGTGCTGCTGGAATATACCACTGACAGTCTGCAGGGGGGCTTTTATTTTGAAAACTGACTGGATTCTCTTTGCCGTTTGTCAGACTTCCTGCCGTCTCATCACGGCGTCCGTCAGAGCGCTGAGACACTTCTGGGGGGGTTAACTAGAGCGGACGCCATCAGTAACGGTCTCACTATCTACCTGTTGTCACCCGTCTGTCCACCGTGCTGATGGTCCGTCCAGTGTTTGACTCTGAGGTCATTCATCTGTGTCTCGTTATTGATCCTGCTGCTGATCGTTCTGTGTTTGAATGAAGTGCAGCAGGTGCTACTGAACCCATTCAGACCTGCAGCAGGTAAAATGACTGTTTTTCTGAATGGAGTCTGGTGGCTCTGAAGAGAGTGAAGAGAGAGTGAGAGCCACCAACAAGGGTTCCTGACATCAAACATCAAACATCAGCGTCCACCTTAACTGCTTTCACCTTTCAACTTCAGGAGGATAAAATGTGCTCCCTGCTGCGGGAAACCAAATGAATGATTAAAGGAGCTGCACACATTTTAATAACAGAATCTGTTCTTCTTTCTCTCATCAAGCATAAACACTACTAACCTAAAACTGTATTTCATGGCAGGACAAACTTCCCAAACTGCCGTCACGCTGGGATGAGCTGGACTGAGTGAGCAGGAGGAGATGAGGAGGTGTGAAACCTGCCTGTCTCTTTTCACATCCTTCACTTGTCTGAGATTCTGAGAAACAGGTGATCTGCAGCCTGACTTTGGTGCTTCAGGATGAAAGTGAAGGAGGTCTGGTTTCCTTCAGCAGTGAGGAAGGCTGTTTGATGACTAACTGGTGTTTGTGTGACTGTACTCAGGACATTTTAACTGTTTAGCGTCGTGACCAGACAAACTGTGTCTGAGGATCAAACTGATATTAAAGGACTTGATGAAGATACGTGCTGAAATCATTTACGTTCCTAAAGGACGGTGTCCTGGTGTCTGAGTGACTGGTAGGTGGTAAAAGTGTTGGAACTGGTCCAGTAGATCACCTCAGTGTGTGACAGCATCATGGAAAGGATCCCTACAGAGAGAGACCTGGAAGATCCTTTTGGTTTAACCACAAACAGCACACACACCAGACTACATTCACTAAAACAGGGATTTTAGAGAACAGGACACAGGAGCTGCTGCTCTGCTGCTGCCTCCATCAGTCAGTGTGTGTGTGTGTTACTGTGTGACTTTGGTGTTTTCACATGTTAGTTTGGATCTAAACTAACTCTTTAAAACACCAAAGTCACAACAACTAGACCAGCAACTCCTGTGTGCTGCAAGGTAAAATCAGTGTTTTTGTCAATGGGGCCTGGTGTGTTTGAAGGGAGCGATATAACAAAAGGCCCAGTCCACCACATTCAGGCTCAACAGCACCCAGAAATTCAAGATTCAAACCTTTTGGTTTTGTAATGATTCATTTTCAAACACAAACTTTCGGTGCTTTCACTAAAAATGCATTTTTTAACGCAATGTGAAGGTTTTGCCATGAGAGCTGCTCCGTTAGACGCAGAACAAAGACAGAAATACGACCTCGTACATGTAAATTAAATATATTCGTCAGACGCTGACAGAGGCACGTCCTCGTCTCCACACTCGTAATGACTTGTCACCGCCAACAAGTGAAGTCACGATTCAGCAGTATGGCACCAATAGACAAACTTTAATGGGCTGTACAGTGTGTGTGTGTGTGTGTGTGTGTGTGTGTGTGTGTGTGAGAGATGAGTTTACGAGTGTGTGGGAGTTTTCCAGCAGCACCTCGGGGAGCATGCGGCAGCGAGGAAATGACTCGCATCAGTCAAAGAAATGTCACATTAGTGCCTCCCTGGGTGTCACACAGCCGCTGACAGACTCTCTCTGCTCACCGCCGCCGTCCAGAGCGCCGCTCAGACACTCAGCTGCCTGCAGCCTCTGTAAGGATGACGGGGTCACTGCAGCATCACAGATCAGACTCTCTAACCACAATCCAGTGTGTGAGTGACTGGTAGGTAGTAAAAGTGTTGGAACTGGTCCAGTAGATCACCTCAGCCAGCAGCCACCAAACGGGCTGCAATGGCTGCAACGTGATCCTTTGGGACAACTGCACCTGATCACAGTAGGTCCACTAAAAGATCTTGTTTGATCCACTGACAGGCTCAGAGTGTTATTCTAAGTGTGTGACAGCATCATGGAAAGGATCCCTACAGAGAGAGACCTGGAAGATCCTTTTGGTTTAACCACAAACAGCACACACACCAGACTACATTCACTAAAACAGGGATTTTAGAGAACAGGACACAGGAGCTGCTGCTCTGCTGCTGCCTCTGTTGGTTAGTTTTTTTGTGTTGTTGAGTCACTTTGGTGTTTTAAAGGGTTGGTTTGGATCCAGATCAACATGTTAACACCACAGGCACAACAATCTGACCAGCAGCTCCTGTGTGCTGAGAGTTAAAATCCCTGTTTTAGTGAATGTAGTCTGGTGTGTGTGCAGAGAGCGATAGAACGATGCTCAACACTACGACGCCCTGCAGAGCTAAAGTCACGCTACGTTATTAATTAACCAAGAAACCGTTAGCGACGACTGAAACATGCTGCTTATAAGGAGCTTAAACAGTCGCTGTGGTAACATGACAGGTGAGGAGAAAAACAAGTAGTTATATTTTATATCATATTAGTATGTTTTACTACAGTTTGATGGTTAATAACTCGACTGACGTGAGATGTGATGATGAAGATGAAGAGTTAATAAAGTGAGATAGTAAACCCGCTCTCCTCTAACTGAAGTCGCCCCGTTTCCAGTCTGACTTCAAAAACAGTCAGTGTGTTAGTGTGTAGTGGAGGTCTATAGTGTGTGTGTGTTAGTTAGTCAGTGTGTCAGTGTGTAGTGGAGGTCTATAGTGTGTGTGTGTTAGTTAGTCAGTGTGTTAGTGTGTAGTGGAGGTCTATAGTGTGTGTGTGTGCTAGTTAGTCAGTGTGTCAGTGTGTAGTGGAGGTCTATAGTGTGTGTGTGTTAGTTAGTCAGTGTGTCAGTGTGTAGTGGAGGTCTATAGTGTGTGTGTGTTAGTTAGTCAGTGTGTTAGTGTGTAGTGGAGGTCTATAGTGTGTGTGTGTTAGTTAGTCAGTGTGTCAGTGTGTAGTGGAGGTCTATAGTGTGTGTGTGTTAGTTAGTCAGTGTGTCAGTGTGTAGTGGAGGTCTATAGTGTGTGTGTGTGTTAGTTAGTCAGTGTGTCAGTGTTAGTGGAGGTCTATAGTGTGTGTGTGAGAGAGAGAGTTGGAGAATGAAAGAGCTGCAGTCAGAGTGGGAGGACTGAGAGTCGATGACTAAGAGAAACTTCAGTCACGACTGGAGACACACTGACTGTTTCAGCTGTGTGTGTGTGTGTGTGTGTGTGTGTGTGTGTGTGTGTGTGTGTGTGTGTGTGTGTGTGTGTGTGTCCTAACGAGCACCTCCGGCGTCCACAGAGTGAAGCTTCAGCAGCGTTATCGTCGTCTAACTGATCACTTCTGTTGTTTCACAGGCTTAAAACTCATGAACACACACAGACACACAGACACACAGACACACAGACACACACAGACACACACACACACACACATTCCTTCAGGTCAAAACAACGTCATCAGAACGATGTGCAAACGTTCTAATAAACATGCAGGTCAACGTTCTGTGAGTAGTGTTCCCTTCACAACCTTCCTAGAACATCCTGGAAATGTAGTGAATATTATGGGGGAACGTTCAAGAAACCTTCCTGCAACAACATTACAATGGTCTTTACATATTTTCGTGTCTGAATGACCAGACACCATTGATAAAAACAGCCATTTTAGTTTGCAGAACAACAGTTGCTGGTTTACCTCTGCCTTGATTAATTAGTTAGTTTGTGTTTTACAAAAATATTGTGCTGGTTCAAAACCAACCCTTTAAATCACCAAACTCACTCAGTAACACAAACACACTGACTGATGGAGGCAGCAGCAGAGCAGCAGCTCCTGTGTCCTGTTCTCTAAAACCCCTGTTTTAGTGAATGTAGTCTGGTGTGTGTGCTGTTTGTGGTTAAACCAGAAGGATCTTCCAGGTCTCTCTCTGTAGGGATCCTTTCCATGATGCTGTCACACACTTAGAATAACACTCTGAGCCTGTCAGTGGATCAAACAAGCTCTTTTAGTGGACCTACTGTGATCAGGTGCAGTTGTCCCAAAGGATCACGTTGCTCCTTTGATAATTTGTTCCGACTGGATTCAGGATAAAGAGCCTGTAAAAATTAAATCATCCTGGAATCAGTTCAAACGGCTGACTTTCGTTTACCTGCTCTCACCTGGACCAACGGTCGGCCTGTTTGCCATCACTGTCGCCTCGTGTAACTAAATACGAAGGCAAACTCACTGAACACATTTCATTTAGTGAATTATTCACTGATGCTGCTACAAACTGACATCCAGAGAATCAACACCTCCGCCTACATATCATCACTGTCACAACTCCTCAAGCAGGAGGCTCGTTTTCCTCCCACGGACAAGAGATCATTCTCCAGTCACAAATCTATGAGAAGAAACTCACAAATTCAAATATTTGTAAAAGAAAAAAAGTGGATATTCTGAGATTAAAGTGGGAAATGTGTCTCTGATATGAACTGATGATGGAAGCATTAACATGAAAACATCACAAACTTTATGCACCATTGACGTGCAGCCAAAAGCATCATTTCTTCTCTACGGTTTCACCACAGAGACAGAAAGAGCTGCAGGTCCTCTGACTTCTTCACCATCTATCAACAGACAGAGCATGAAAGGTGATGATATTTGGCCCTTTCCACTTGCCGTACTCCCCTCACCCTCCTCAGATTCAGCTTGAGAACACAGAGCCACCACAGCAGAGACAGACTAACAGAATATAGAGTTTACTACATGAACCAGAGTAACAGAAGAAAACAGATAGAGTCCATCAGCAGGACGCTACAGCCGGGGGGGTAGAGGAGTTAGTGTTCAGCTCAAACTCTGAATCCATCTGCTCTGAGCTCCAAACGGTCTCTGAGGACGTTTGTCTAAAGGCTCAGCATCATCAGAACAAATGAAGCCCAAACAGCACCGGACGGAGGGGGGGGGGGGGGGGGGGGGGGGGGGGGGGGGGGGGGGTGGAGCCGGCCGGCGTCGACACGTTGTTGGGTGAAAGTGGAGAAGAAAGAGACTGCGTCAGACGGAGGTGAGACAGCTGCTGCAGCTTCTCCTCCGTCCATCAGCTCCACTCAGCCTGCCTTCCTCTCCTCCTTTCAATCGCCATGGCAACGCGTAGCCAGAGGCCATTATTCTTAATGGCTACCTTGGGCCCCTCAGTGTGTGTGTGTGTGCGTGTGTGTGTGTGTGTGTGTGTGTGTGTGTGTGTGTGTGTGCGTGTGTGTGTGTGTGCGTGTGTGTGTGTGTGTGTGTGTGTGTGTGTGTGTGTGTGTGTGCGTGTGTGTGTGTGTGTGTGTGTGTGTGTGTGTGCGTGTGCGCCATATAACCGTTGCTGCCCTAATCTACACAGTGGAACAATTCCACTTCAGTAAACTGCAGGCATTAGAGAGGGTGGTATGTGTGTGTGTGTGTGTGTGTGTGTGTGTGTTCAGTGGAGCTGCACACACACACACACACACACACACACACACACACACACACAAAGCGGTAAAAGACGCTGCAGGATGTTCTGGTCCTTGAACGCTCCGCCTGACTCAAACTGAGCGGTAAAATAATGAATCCTCTGCGTCGACTCAACATGTAACATGAACACAGCGTTCATCAGTGTCCTCATCAGATTAGTCACTCCCCTGTTTCTACCCATGATCCTCTCTGCTCACATCCTGGTGTGTGAGTGACTGGTAGGTAGTAAAAGTGTTGGAACTGGTCCAGTAGATCACCTCAGCCAGCAGACACCAAACGGGCTGCAATGGCTGCAACGTGATCCTTTGGGGTTTTTCTGTTAAAGGGGAGTTTCTTCATGTTAAAGGGGAGTGTCTTCACATTAAAGGGGAGTTTCCTCCCGTTAAAGGGGAGTGTCTTCATGTTAAGAGTTTCCTCCCGTTAAAGGGGAGTTTCTTCATGTTAAAGGGGAGTTTCTTCATGTTAAAGGTGGTGTCTTCATGTTAAAGGGGAGTTTCTTCCCGTTAAAGGGGAGTTTCTTCATGTTAAAGGGGAGTTTCCTCCCGTTAAAGGAGAGTGTCTTCATGTTAAGAGTTTCCTCCCGTTAAAGGGGAGTTTCTTCATGTTAAAGGGGAGTGTCTTCATGTTAAAAGGGAGTTTCCTCCCGTTAAAGGAGAGTGTCTTCATGTTAAGAGTTTCCTCCCGTTAAAGGGGAGTTTCTTCATGTTAAAGGGGAGTTTCTTCATGTTAAAGGGGAGTGTCTTCATGTTAAAGGGGAGTTTCTTCCCGTTAAAGGGGAGTTTCTTCATGTTAAAGGGGAGTGTCTTCATGTTAAAGGGGAGTGTCTTTGTGTTAAAGGGGAGTTTTTCCTGCTGCTGTCTTCTAGTTGTTGCTCGTGAGGATTCTTAACCTCTGAGTCTCTGAATTAAAGGTCCAGACCCTGTTTTTAAAGGTTAAACGTTGGTCGTGGATCTTTCTCTCATATATATATATATATTTATATTTATATATTTATATATTTATTTATTATAATATAATATATGTTTAGTTGTATTTAGATCTCAGAGGAGGTCTCAGGTCCTCTGTGTTGTCGCTGCAGCAGGATAACGACAATAAAGAGTTTGTGAAGAGCTGCAGCTTTGAAACCTTCCTCCCATCTGAGGAACGTTTCATGTGGAGAGGAAGAGAAACAGCAGCAGCGATGACATAACCGTGTTTCTCAGATCTGAAGAGCCTCTGGATTTATTAAATCACGGCTTCGTGCCCCCGGCTCGAGGGAACGATTCAGGGATATAGATCATTAATAACGTGATAACAGAGTGAGGAAGAGTGAGGAAGAGTGAGGAAGAGTGAGGAAGAGTGAGGAAGAGTTCAGGATCCAGAAAAGTGGACTCACTTTTTTCTGCCGTCGTATCGGCCCGTCGCTCCCAGACTCTGTGAGGGAGACAGAGATCAGATCAGATCAGATCAGATCAGCCACCTCCAACACTCCTGTCCACACACACAGCAGTCATCCATTCACTGATCGACAGTCAGTCAGTCAGTCAGTCAATCAATCATCTCTCCAGCACCTTCCATACAGGGGAGTGCAGCTCAAAGAGTATTTCTCCCAGTAACTTATTCAATTCCCACATTTTCCAGGACACGGCCACAATAACTGATTAAAGTCAGCAGGACTCTCCAGGACTTTCCAGGACGTCCTCTCTGCTGTACTTGTTGCTGTTGGTGGATTTGCTCCAGCTTCAGTGTGCGGAGGAGGGTGTGTGTGTGTGTGTGTATGTGTGAGTGTTGTTTTAGGGGATTAGGCTTAATAAGATGGCAGGCTGAATTTATGGAGCCAATATTTCACGGTGGGGTGATTCATGGAGGATCTGGTGCGACGGAGCAGCTTAATGGACGTCCAGAGAGACTCGGCCGATGTGATTATCCCCGCGGGACGGCGGCCCCTTAATACACCACTGTGCTGCCGTCGGCGAGTGTTTGTGTGCGAGGACGGGCCTGAAAAAAGCGTGCGTGTAAACAGCACACACAGATCCCTCCTGTGTGAGACTCCACGTATGGAACATGGATTTCTACATGATGGAAAACAGGCGCCAGCGTCCAGCCGTCGTTTCACCGGGAGTCACCTCATCTGTCCAGCAGCGACGGTCACAGAGTCACTGACAGGCTCAGAGTGTTATTGTGTGTGTGACAGCATCATGGAAAGGATCCCTACAGAGAGAGACCTGGAAGATCCTTTTGGTTTAACCACAAACAGCACACACACCAGACTACATTCACTAAAACAGGGATTTTAACCTGGAAAAGTTACAGGAGTTACTTTTGTAGGTGCTGTAACTTTGGTATCTTAACACGAGTTTGGATTAACTAACCTTTTAAAACACCAAAGACACACAATAACACAAACAAAGTAACCGACAGAAGCAGCAGCAGACCAGCAGCTCCTGTGTTCTATGAGCTAAAATCACTGTTTTTGTCAGTGGAGTCTGGTGGTGGTACTGAAACCAGGATAAAATGTTTACATGTGAAAAACAAACCTTGTGGCCTCACTCACTGAATACTGCCAAAACTTTGAGTTCAGTTTCAGACTTTAAAAGGGAAATTTAATAGTGGAACTTCTTGACGCCTCCAGTCGAAATTTGTTTACTTTAAACAGCCAAAAACCTGAGTGAAGCTCTGATTTGTAAAAAACAGAGAGGATGAAAAATAAAAGATGATATAAGAAGAAGAGGAGGTGAGAGTTCGCCCCCTGCTGGTGCTGAGGAGAGTAACAGCTGCCACACACACACACACACACACACACACACACACACATTAAGGTGTGACAGCCGAGGAACTCTCTGTCTTTATGAGCAGCCTGAAGACATCAGGAACAAACAGCAGAGGAACTAAACAGCAGCTCTGAACTGATGAACTGTTGTTATTGTCTTTAAAACACCAAAGTAACACAACAACACAAACACACTGACTGATGGAGGCAGCAGCAGAGCAGCAGCTCCTGTGTCCTGTTCTCTAAAATCCCTGTTTTAGTGAATGTAGTCTGGTGTGTGTGCTGTTTGTGGTTAAACCAAAAGGATCTTCCAGGTCTCTCTCTGTAGGGATCCTTTCCATGATGCTGTCCCACACAGAGGTGATCTACTGGACCAGTTCCAACACTTTTACTACCTACCAGTCACTCAGACAGCAGGATGTGGACAGAGAGGATCATGGGTAGAAATAGGGGAGTGACCCTTTAAGGTGTGCAGCGTGCTCATTCTGCTCTGTTGTCTCAGTAAATAACAGATTTCCAGGCAGCCAAAGTGACGGAAGAGACAGAAACACGTCCTGTCACTCAGGCTGCAGAGTCCCCCCCGCCCCCCAGCAGCCCTGGGGGTTCACCGTGCCGCCGGTTGTTTCTAGCTGCAGGGAGGGAGGACGCAGCAGGTGGTCGGCAGCAGCAGAGCCTGACTGGAGCTCTCTGCATTATGCAGGACGGGACGGCGTCGCCTCATCACGGAGCTGCTGCAGCTCGTTATGAGCCTGCCGAATCCCCCAGGGACTCCCCGTCCCTCCCCATAACTCCCCGTCCCTCCCCATAACTCCCCGTCTGCCTCGTGTCCCACACACATTCCTCCAGTTTGGGCTCATTTCGCACCAAATTCAGTTTCCTGAGCAACAGTTTCTCCCTCCATGTCCTGAAAGGCTCAGCGGGCGGCCGCACGGAGTCATGAAGCAGCAGCAGGCGGTGCACACTGTGCTCAGACATTCCACTGTAGCACAAAAACATCTAAAAACCTTCATGGAAGCAGATCGTGCTCCAGGAATGAGCTGATAGTGTGTGACAGCATCATGGAAAGGATCCCTACAGAGAGAGACCTGGAAGATCCTTTTGGTTTAACCACAAACAGCACACACACCAGACTACATTCACTAAAACAGGGATTTTAGAGAACAGAACACAGGAGCTGCTGGGTAGTTTGTTTGTGTTATTCTGAGACTTTGGTGTTTTAAAGGCTTAATTCAACCCCAACACAATATATGTGTGACACAGAATAACACTGACAGAATAACTGACGGAGGCAGCAGCAGACCTGCAACAGACTGTCAACTTTTGTGGTCTGTGAGGTAAAATTACTGTTTTTGTCAATGAAGTCTGGTGGCTCTGAAGAGAGAGCCCAAGTTTAAAAACACCAGAGTTGTCCTTAAAGTAAAAGTGAGGGTATAGAGGACGCTCACTAGCTGTGTTCTGTGTCAATTAATACAGGTATTTAGGAGAAAAAGAAAAACATCTACGACTTCTCGTCCTCAGTCATATCTTCCATCTATCGCAGTTATTATTCTCCAGTTTGCACAGATTTGTTAAAACAGGTCAATTCTGTAAAAGGCTGCATGTCAAGGATGTCACCGACATGACGAGATAATCAGTGAGATAATGAACCTGAGACCTGCACACAGGATAAACTTCTGTCACAGTCACCAGATCCAGCAGCCCGAGGCAGAGCAGCTCCTCACACTTCTGTCCTTCAGCTGACAGCAAACACACCTTTATTCTTTACAGTCTAAAAAGGGAAGCTGAGGTGAGTTTGAGCTTCTAATTCGAGCCGATTTGCTGGTTTGAGAGAGGCGGCTGTGTGTCGGCCTCTGACTCACCCAAGTGTGTAACACGAGTGTGTAACAGGAGAGGTTCAATGAGTCCAGGTTAGGACCGAGTCTAAACCCTCAGAGCCCAGCACCAAAAGCACAGAACACAGAAAAACAAAAGCCACTCTGACATGATGATGATGATGATGATGATGATGATGATGATGATGATGTGACCTGTTACACAACTCATTTATCAGAATGTGTCTCTCCATCAGGTACAGGATGCTGTTTCACCGGGAGGCCCCTGCCATCCAGGTAACGGTTTGGCTTATTGAGTGATGTCTTAAAGGGTAACTCCGGTGTTTTTAACCTTGGTCCCTCTCTGCTCACATCCTGGTGTCTAAGTGACTGGCAGGTAGTAAAAGTGTGTGACAGCATCATGGAAAGGATCCCTACAGAGATCCTGGAAGATCCTTTTGGTTTAACCACAAACAGCCGTTCTATCGCTCTCTGCACACACACCAGACTACATTCACTAAAACAGGGATTTTAGAGAACAGGACACAGGAGCTGCTGCTCTGCTGCTGCCTCCATCAGTCAGTGTGTCTGTGTTACTGAGTGACTTTGGTGTTTTAAAGTGTTGGTTTAGAGCAAACACAGTATTTGTGTAATGCAGAATAACACTAACAAACTACCTGATGGAGGCAGCAGCAGACTGGAAACAGATTGTGTTCTGTGAGCTAAAATGACTGTTTTGTCAATGGAGTCTGGTGTCTTTGGAGAGAGTGATATTGAAGCGTTCTCCTTACAGTGACAGTGAGGGTATAAAGGTCACTCACATGGATGTTGCGGAGCTTCTTCCTGCCTCTCTCCAGCCGACTCAGCAGTCTCAGGTGTGGCTGCTCTCCGCCCGCCGGCTGCAGCAGTCGGTCGTCAACCGAAACCGTCTTCCTTAAGGTCGCCCGGTCCCTGGTCCACGCCGGCCCGCCTCCCTCGGCCAGGGGGAGGCTCCTCGCACCCCCACCTCCTGCTGCCGTGCTCCCCCCCGACACGGAAGACAGATCAGGTGACCAGAAGTCGCGCTGCACCGAACCTGGACAGGAGAAACCAGATACACCCTGCTGTTACTGTACACCACACACACACACACACACACACACAACACACACACACACAACACAACACAACACACACAACACACACACAACACACCATTTTAAAAAACACGGGATTATAAATGGAGATGATTTCGTCCCTTTCATGTTCCTCTGAGGCTACACCACCATTATCATTTATCAGATCCTCTTGTGATAATGATCACTTCTGCTATCGACCCTTTTGTCCACATCAATAATTCTGAGTTGTCAAGTATAATTTCCTGTTTGAAAAGAGAAGGTGCTGTAATGTGAACAGTTAAACGTTCCGAACAGTCAGATCATCAGATCATCAGATCATCTGATCATCAGATCATCTGATCATCTGATCATCTGATCATCAGATCATCTGATCATCTGATCATCAGATCTGATTCTTTGCCACATATGAATAATATTGTTCTTCATAATAAGATGCTGGTAAAGGATCCCTACAGAGATCCTGGAAGATCCTTTTGGTTTAACCACAAACAGCCGTTCTATCGCTCTCTGCACACACACCAGACTACATTCACTAAAACAGGGATTTAAGTGTAAGAAGAAGAAATAGATTATTTGCTGGAGCGTTTCTCTCCACAGGAACTCCGTGTTGTTCTGCTGGCTTCATGTTTCCGTCCGTGTCCGTGTCCGTGTCCACGTGTGTGTGTGTGTGTGTGTGTGCTCAGGTGTAAGCTGACTACCTGAGCTGCTGCATTAAAACTACATGAGAGCCCAGCAGACGCTCCCTGGGTGTGTTCACCCTGCAGCTGCTCTGCTGCTTCATATAAGAAGTGTTCAGGGCTTCACACCTGCCTCAGAGCGCCACCTGCTGACTGACACAGGCTGACAGGAGACACCAGGCCAGTTTCTGCTGAGACCTCTGTGTCACCAAAACCTTCCTGGAAAACCTGAGTGACTTCCTGTACCTGTGTCAGGTGGTTAGTTCACAATATTTATGTGACTCCACGTCTCAATATTGTCAAATATTGTACTTGACAGCTTTAGTGACTTTACAGATCACAGTTTTCATCCCCAAATATGTTGATGGTGAATGTTTGTGAATAAATTAAAGATGAAATGTTCCTTCATGGACTGAGAAAATTCTTCTACGTATCCACCACCAGACTCCATTGATAAAAACACTGATTTTAGCTCACAGAACACAAGAGCTGCTGGTCTGCTGCTGCCTCCATCAGTTAGCTTGTTTGTGTTATTGTGTGTTTCACAGATATTATGTTGAATCTGAATTAACCCTTTAAAACACCAAAGTCACACAATAACACAAAGAAACTTGTGATTACAGCAGCAGTAAACCAGCAACTCCTGTGTTCTGCAACAGGTAAAATTAGTGTTTTTGTCAATGGAGTCTGGTGAGGAGAGCTGTTTCGGGTTGAGAAAATATCTAATAAAATGGTTCATGCTTAAAAATACTGGAGTTAGCCTTTAATAATGGATTTAATCTTTGCATTTGTATATTTTGTAGATTTGTCAATGAGTGGAAGATACAGTTCTCCAGCAGTAATAAAATATCAAAATAAAAGTCCGGCTGTGAGTTTCAGACACATTTACAGACTCTGTAAGCCTGAAGTTAAAGATACAGGTGGGACAGTGTGTCTGCCCCGCGGTAACGACACTACGGCTGATTTAAATCCTCAGTCAGCCCGTGTGGGCTCTGAAACCAGACCAGGACCACTCGGAGCCTCCTCCTCACACAGCTGGAGTCGTGGCTCCCTCTGCTGGCCAGACTCAGACCCACATCGATGTAAAGGAGATTTCTGTCTCTCTCGTGTTATCAAACCAACCAGAAGGACCAGAAATGAGCCCGAGATGATGGAAAGACTCAAACATGACGTGAAAATGGTTCAACTTGATAGAAAAGCCAGCAGCAGGTTTTTCCTACAGTCTGCCACAGGACACACACTCAAATAAGATCAGGGATAAACTACAACCAGACAAACAAAGCCCTTCTATGCTCTCTGCCAAGCCACCAGACTCCACTGACAAAAACTGTGATTTTACCTCAGAGCAGCAGCTCCTGTGTCCTGTTCTCTAAAATCCCTGTTTTAGTGAATGTAGTCTGGTGTGTGTGCTGTTTGTGGTTAAACCAAAAGGATCTTCCAGGTCTCTCTCTGTAGGGATCCTTTCCATGATGCTGTCACACACTTAGATTAACTCCTCAGCAGGGAGGATGTTACAGGAGAATAAATGAATAAATTATATTATCACACATATATTCTTGAATTTTGTGTTTTCTTTCTTTTCTACCATAGAAGACAAACACTGGTGCAGAATAATTCACCAGAATGCAGAAAATCAGCTTTTTGATTTGTCCGTGATGATTATTCTGGACTTTTATTCTGAAATACTGGATCACTTCTCCTCCACAGAATGATCTCAAACGGTCGGAGACGTTCTGAAGTCATGAGCGGCGCTGAGCCCCGAGGACCAGGAGCTAATCTGTCCGACAGGAAGCTCATTATCGTTCTCCAGAAGGGTGGAGCCCAAGGAAGTGAAGCCCCTCCACAGTGTAAACAAGAGCAGGACAGCACGTCCACACACACACACACACACACACACACACACACACACACACACACACACACACACACACACACACACACACACACACACACACACACTTCAGTGTCATTAATTAATCTCTTTCCACCTGCATGAAGGGAAACGTGGTTCTGAGACACTTCAGCAGCTCCTGTTATAAACCCTCTGACCTCTGAACGAGGACCTTCTTCTTCTTCATGTCCATAAAATGTGTCCAACCTCAGCTAGAAGGTTCCAGAAGTCAGTGAAGCAGAATCTAATTCATTAACTAGCACACACACACACTATAGACCTCCACTACACACTGACACACTGACTAACTAGCACACACACACACACTATAGACCTCCACTACACACTAACACACTGACTAACTAGCACACACACACTATAGACCTCCACTACACACTAACACACTGACTAACTAGCACACACACACACTATAGACCTCCACTACACACTGACACACTGACTAACTAGCACACACACACTATAGACCTCCACTACACACTAACACACTGACTAACTAGCACACACACACTATAGACCTCCACTACACACTGACACACTAACTAACACACACACACACTATAGACCTCCACTACACACTGACACACTAACTAACACACACACACACTATAGACCTCCACTACACACTGACACACTAACTAACACACACACACACTATAGACCTCCACTACACACTGACACACTAACTAACACACACACACACACACTATAGACCTCCACTACACACTAACACACTAACTAACACACACACACACACACTATAGACCTCCACTACACACTGACTAACTAGCACACACACACTATAGACCTCCACTACACACTGACACACTGACTAACTAACACACACACACTATAGACCTCCACTACACACTGACACACTGACTAACACACACACACACTATAGACCTCCACTACACACTGACACACTGACTAACTAACACACACACTATAGACCTCCACTACACACTGACACACTGACTAACTAACACACACACACTATAGACCTCCACTACACACTGACACACTGACTAACTAACACACACACACACTATAGACCTCCACTACACACTGACTAACTAACACACACACACTATAGACCTCCACTACACACTGACTAACTAACACACACACACTATAGACCTCCACTACACACTGACTAACTAACACACACACACACTATAGACCTCCACTACACACTGACTAACTAACACACACACACTATAGACCTCCACTACACACTGACTAACTAACACACACACACACTATAGACCTCCACTACACACTGACTAACTAACACACACACACTATAGACCTCCACTACACACTAACACACTGACTAACTAACACACACACACTATAGACCTCCACTACACACTGACTAACTAACACACACACACTATAGACCTCCACTACACACTGACTAACTAACACACACACACTATAGACCTCCACTACACACTGACTAACTAACACACACACACTATAGACCTCCACTACACACTAACACACTGACTAACTAACACACACACACTATAGACCTCCACTACACACTGACACACTGACTAACTAACACACACACACTATAGACCTCCACTACACACTGACACACTGACTAACTAACACACACACACTATAGACCTCCACTACACACTGACTAACTAACACACACACACTATAGACCTCCACTACACACTAACACACTGACTAACTAACACACACACACTATAGACCTCCACTACACACTGACTAACTAACACACACACACACACTATAGACCTCCACTACACACTGACTAACTAACACACACACACACACACTATAGACCTCCACTACACACTAACACACTGACTAACACACACACACACTATAGACCTCCACTACACACTAACACACTGACTAACTAACACACACACACACTATAGACCTCCACTACACACTAACACACTGACTAACACACACACACACACACACACTATAGTTACCTGCAGAGGTCCAGTGCAGTCCTCCAGGACTGGCAGCGAGCCTCCGCCGCTTCCTGATGCTGACCCCGCTGTGGGAGGCGGAGTCTCCCGCTGACGTCGCCGAGCTGAGCGCCGCCGTCGGAGCAGCAACGGGGGTGGAGGAGAGGATGGGGGCGAGGGGGGTGGCCAGGAATGGCATCTCCTTCCCCAGAGCAGGGGTGAGGAAGGTGGACTCCCTCTGTGACGACCTGCAGGGACCCAAAGACAGAAAACTCTCAGCCGCATGTTTTTAAGCGAGCTAACGGGTGGAGACTTTGATCTCTGGGCCCATTCAAACAGATCATTGGTTGGACACGACTGGTGGGCTCAAAAAGTGTTGGAATTGGTCCAGCAGGTCTCTTCAGCCTGCAAAGTCTTTGTAAAGACACAAACAGATGTGAAAAGAGGCGAAATCATGACAGGCGACGTGTGAACGCATCCTGGAGGAGAATCTGAGCTCTGATTGGCTGTTCTGACGTCCTGACAGCGAATCAAACATGGAGCTCAATGAGTCAGTTAGCGCAGGCGTTAGCCCCAGTTAGTGCAGACGTTAGCCCCAGTTAGCGCAGGCGTTAGCCCCAGTTAGCGCAAGCGTTAGCCTCAGTTAGCGAAGGCGTTAGCCCCAGTTAGCGCAAGCGTTAGCCTCAGTTAGCGCAGGCGTTAGCCCCAGTTAGCGCAGACGTTAGCCCCAGTTAGCGCAGGCGTTAGCCCCAGTTAGCGCAAGCGTTAGCCTCAGTTAGCGCAGGCGTTAGCCCCAGTTAGCGCAGGCGTTAGCCCCAGTTAGCGCAAGCGTTAGCCCCAGTTAGCGCAGGCGTTAGCCCCAGTTAGCGCAGACGTTAGCCCCAGTTAGCGCAGGCGTTAGCCCCAGTTAGCGCAGGCGTTAGCCTCAGTTAGCGCAGGCGTTAGCCTCAGCTCTCCTATCACTGTGTTTACTGTGACGAGTTTGCAAATAAACCAAAGTGATCTGGCGATCAAACTTGAGCAGCGTGAGGAGAACGATGCTGTCCCTCCATCCTGCCTCTGATTGGTGCGTCCTGATTCTCATCTGGACAAACTCTGCCTGCTGATGAAGACCATGTGATACAATCAAAAGCTCCTGAACTAATACTGAACAGACACCACGGGGAGGTTCTCTAGGTAGTTTACAGCAGGACGCCCATCACGGCTGCCACTGAACACGCTTCCTGTCAGGGTCGTTCACACATCCTGGTACCTGGACTCATTCACCACGTAGCTGCGGCTCCGCCACGACCCTCGGGCTCGACGGCCTCCCTCCCGCTTCCTCCGCAAGACAAAGTCCAGCAGCTGAGTCCAGCTCAACATCTGAGGTCACCGCATCACGCCACGCTTACACTAGGACACACGACCCCGACGCCTCAGCGCCATGACCACGGTTAGAGGTTGTGTTTCTGTAGAAGCGTCACGTCGTCAGCGAAGTGAAAAGAAAATGGTTTCTAGGGTCCGAGCAGGAAACATAATCACACAGGAGCCCACAGCTGAAGGTGAAGGACCTCTCAGGTGTTCAATAGGGAGGATACCTTACCTGTGTGTGTGTGTGTGTGTGTGTGTGTGTGTGTGTGTGTGTGATCAGCAGTCAGATATCACAGTTTATCCAATCAGTCAGGAGGCCTTTGTGTTAAATGAAAGATAAACCCTCAACTGAACTGGGGGCTGGAGACAAGTGTTGCATTCACTTGCAGTAGGAAATCCAACATCCACACAGTTTGGCTGCTTTAACATCACTGCACATCAAACACACCACCTACGGATCAGAATATCATAAGGTCACTCCCCTGTTTCTACCCATGATCCTCTGTGTCCACATCCTGGTGTGTGAGTGACTGGTAGGTAGTAAAAGTGTTGGAACTGGTCCAGTAGATCACCTCAGCCAGCAGCCACCAAACGGGCTGCAATGGCTGCAACGTGATCCTTTGGGACAACTGCACCTGATCACAGTAGGTCCACTAAAAGAGCTTGTTTGATCCACTGACAGGCTCAGAGTGTTATTCTAAGTGTGTGACAGCATCATGGAAAGGATCCCTACAGAGAGAGACCTGGAAGATCCTTTTGGTTTAACCACAAACAGCACACACACCAGACTACATTCACTAAAACAGGGATTTTAGAGAACAGGACACAGGAGCTGCTGCTCTGCTGCTGCCTCCATCAGTCAGTGTGTTTGTGTTGTTGTGAGACTTTGGTGCTTTAAATGGTCAGTTCAGATCCAACACAATAACTGTAACAATGATTTACTAATGATGAGGCAGAAAAAGTTTTGGTCAGTATCCACAAACAGCTGCTTTAAATGAGGTAAAATTCCTGTTTTTGTCAATGGTGTCTGGTGGCTTTGAAGAATATGATATACTGGCTGTTTCTGGACAAACAAAAAGGCTTCCAAACCTTTTTGTACCTACTTATCATTCTAAAAAACCAAAACATCCACAAACAGGGCCCAGGATTAAAAAACCCTTTAAGCTCCAGGGAGAGCTGAGACGGTCACGTCTTATAAAAAACAGCTTCACCACTTCAATAAATCCTCGACGTCCTCCATCCTTCCAGCCCTCCAGCTATACAGCACCGTCATAATGAGCACACTTCCTTATATTAGCAGTACCCCCCCCCACATCTATAAACACCATGTTTCCCCTCAAACTCCCTGCAGGCTGCTCGCTTATCTCTCCCTACATAGCTGCCATCACCATGGAGCCAGACAAATACTTCACCAGCTACAACAGCCGAGGGACAGGAGGAGGAGGAGGAGGAGTCGTCGTCGTCGTTTAGATAACTAGTCCAAGTCTCTGCACTTAAACATTATTGGATGTTGGATTAAATAAACTGTGGTTAAACTCAGAGGAAGCTAAACGTTAGCTAACCCTCACATCTGTAGCAGCTTAGCTTCCCTTCACAGAGTTTATGCTTCTGTTCACCACTTTTCTGCAGTCCAGCAGTGATAGTTTGTAGTAATGTGCCTCCTGACCCCCCCTCCCCCCCCCCCCCCCCCCCCCCCCCCCCCCCCCCCCCTCATAGTCTAACAGCTGAATTACAATCACATATCATATAGCGCCCAGGCACCACGATGGTTTCCAGCAGGGAGAGAACGGCTCCATCACAATACACATGTTATCTCAGTGTCTCTGATTTAATGACCATCAACTGGTGCTTCTGGGACTTCCTGCCCCCCCACAACACACACACACACACACACACACACACACACACACACACACACACACACACACACACACACACACACACACACACACACACACACACACACACACACACACACACACACACACACACACACACACACGTCAGGTCCAACTGCCACAAATAGAATCTGATTCTGTGGGAAACGCAGTAGATCTTCCTCCTGTGAGCCTCAGAGGCTCTGGATGACTGTTCATTCAACACACACACACACACACACACACACACACACACACACACACACACACACACACACACACACACACACACACACACACACACACACACACACACACACACACACGATGGATCCTGTTTGTCTGATTAAAAATCAGCTCTTAAACCAATGACAACAGACGGCACCTGCAGGCCCCGCCCCTCGCATGGGAGGTGTTGTTAGCATGTTAGCTTGTTAGCATGTTCCTGTTTAAATGGCTCTAAAATAAAAACAGGATTCATGTCTGTCCTCTCGCAGCCTTCAGTCCTGGCGTTGTTGATTCTGTGTGGTACCTTCACGGTCTGAGCGTTAACCTGATATTAGAGTTACCGGTGGATTTACAACAGCTGAGTGGGCTTTTTACGTGATTCACATGAACACACCATCTGATAAGGTCAGTTGGGGGAGTTACCTGAGGGCCGTGTCCGTCTCTCCGGGATCGCTGCAGGTGGAGCGGCGGGAGTTGGAGGCCGGGGAGGAGGAGGAGGACACTGGTGGGGAGTTGGAGGAGTGGTTGGATGCATGTGAGGAGGAGGAGGAGGAGGAGGAGGAGGTGCGGGAGGAGTCCAAGGCTCTGGACAGCAGCAGGGAGGACGGCATGCACAGCCATGTCTCCAGGTCAGAGAACTTAGAGTAGCTCAGCATCTCCAGAACACTGTGGGGGAGACAACAGGTGAGACAACAGGTGAGACAACAGGTGAGACAGCAGGGGAGACAGCAGGGGAGACAGCAGGGGAGACAGCAGGGGAGACAACAGGGGAGACAGCAGGGGAGACAGCAGGGGAGACGACAGGGGAGACAGCAGGTGAGACAACAGGGGAGACAACAGGGGAGACAGCAGGGGAGACAACAGGGGAGACAACAGGGGAGACAACAGGGGAGACAGGTACAGAGGGCTGTACACAGGTACAGGTGAGGACGACAGGTGGGAACAGGTGAGGACGACAGGTGGGAACAGGTGGGAACAGGTGAGGACGACAGGTGGGAACAGGTGAGGACGACAGGTGGGAACAGGTGGGAACAGGTGAGGACGACAGGTGGGAACAGGTGAGGACGACAGGTGGGAACAGGTGAGGTACCTCTCCTCTCCGGGGAGCTCATCCTTCTCGTCCTCGTTTTGGAAGACACAGGAAGTCCTGGAGTCTCGTGATGACAGCAAAACACAGGAGTTCTCAGAGTCCACAGACATCTTCAGCCATATCTGCAGGGAGGGGACGACAGGTGAGACAGGTGAGACAGCAGGAGAGGACGACAGGTGAGACAGCAGGAGAGGACGACAGGTGAGACAGGTGAGACAGCAGGAGAGGACGACAGGTGAGACAGCAGGAGAGGACGACAGGTGAGACAGCAGGAGAGGACGACAGGTGAGACAGCAGGTGAGGGCCTTTAACCAGTGAGAGTTAGCTGGCTGCTAACATTAACCACATACTAGCTTAGCTCGTTGGGAGCATCAGTGTTTCCAGTAAATCTTGCTACTTAGTTTATAGTTAGCATTAGTTGGTAGTTGGTTAGCTATACCACAAGTTTAACTTGTTGGTTAGATTCGTTAGTTGGTTGGCCTATTTCTATCTACAGCAACTGACTGCATCATTAACTTGTTAATTGGCTGGTTGGTTAACTACGGTTATTTAACTAGTTAGCTGGTAACATTAGCTTATTTATAACTCATTAGCCATCTGATAACTTAACAGTTAGCTAGTTAATTGATGTCTTTCTAGTAATATTACCAAGTTAGTTAGAAACATGAACCAAACAGTTAGCTAGGTAGTTTAGTTAGTTAGCATTAGTGCCAAGCTAGCTGGTAGGATTAGTTAGTCAGTGTTTGGCTGCAACATTAGCTTAAACTACCACAGCTAGCTAACTCTAACTTATCAGCTGTTGGTAACATGCACCTCCCATGGTCTTAGTTTAACTAGCTGGTAACTAGGTGGAGTGCTGCTGTCAGGGTGTACTGGTTATCTGGTGAAGAGTGACACTCACACGTGGCTCCTGCTGCTGTCAGTTAACCAGTGAACTAGTCAAACACCAGTTAACCCACACCAGTGTTTATCTAAAACCCTCTTCGTCCTTTAACTCATCAGTTTCCATCCAGTCAGCTGACCTCCACCTCCACCTCCACCAGTGACCGACACACCGCAGGATTTTACCCGAGAATCCGCCTCCTAACGCGGCTAAAACACCCGGACAGACTCGGCGGAGCTGCAGGCACCGAGGACAACTTTACCTTCTTCCAGCCTTTCTTCTTCTGCACAAACTGTGCCGCCTCTCCTTCCTCTCCTTCCTCTTCTTCTCCTTCTTGTTTTCCCAGAGCAGGAACATCTGCTCCCGCCTGGTGACGCTAACGTGTCTTTGTGTGAAACATCCCAGAAAACAGGCAGGCAGGCCGGCGGAGGCTCACATTTCACTGCGGTCCCTCACCGCACCGACGCCCAGTCCCACATCTGCACGGCCGGCCGGGCCTCAACACTGTCCTCACCCAGCCTCCATCAGCTGGGGGGAGGAGGAGGAGCGGGGGGAGGTCAGGACTCACTGGGGAGGGTGCTGCAGTACACAGAGTAAGAGTACTGTAAAAGTACTGCAAGTCTGTGTCACCGAGGGAGGGAGCTAGGGAGGGAGGAAGGAAGGAAGGAAGGAAGGGGATGAAGGTATTAAAAGAGGAAGGAAAGAAGATGAAAAGAAGAAGAAAGGAAGGAAATAAGAAAAGAGGAAGGAAGGAAAAGACAATGAAGAAGAAAGGAGACAAAGGAGCCTCCATCTGTCCTTCTTCTTTTCTTTTCTTCTTCTTTCCCTCCTTTTGTTCTGTTAAAGATGTAAATAAAGTTTATTCAGTGATGACTGTTCCACCACTAGGTGTCGGTCTGGTCTCCCTCCCTCAAACAGACCCCCCCAGGAAGGCCTCTGGGCTTTGAACCCAATTTAACCCAGCGGTCAAACCAAACCGTGTAATTACAACAGTTTTGGGCCCAAAAGGACTTTTTTCCACAGACTCTTATTGTGAAAGAG
This sequence comes from Pempheris klunzingeri, assembly GCF_042242105.1. Lineage (NCBI taxonomy): Eukaryota > Metazoa > Chordata > Actinopteri > Acropomatiformes > Pempheridae > Pempheris > Pempheris klunzingeri. The sequence goes on from NC_092031.1 coordinate 786,206, forward strand.
ACGTCTGTAAGTCAGAGGGTGAGTTTGATCCATTCAGTCCGAAAACATTTAGAAAGTCTGGAAGAGCCACAAGATACAGTCATTTCTCCCCAGTCAGGCTAGAGCAGGGCTAACAGGAAGTTAGCAGAGGGCTAACAGGAAGTTGCTCCATGGTCACAACAATGAGGACGACGAATAAACTATTGTTCATCAAATTATCTGAGGAAATGTATTCAGAGTTCACCGAGACATGAGAGCGTTTAAAATAAGATGAACAATAAAATAATACAGCAAAACAAACACAGAAGAAATAAAAATCACATTAATTCCTGATTAGAGACGCAATGATCACGACATAGCAACAGCTCATAGATCCCTTTGGCTCAGCTGTTAGCCACAAAGCTAACGTTATGCTAGCCACAAATCTAACGATATGCTAGCCACAAAGCTAACGTTATGCTAGCCACAAATCTAACGTTATGCTAGCCACAAATCTAACGATATGCTAGCCACAAATCTAACATTATGCTAGCCACAAATATAACGTTATGCTAGCCACAAAGCTAACGTTATGCTAGCCACAAAGCTAACGTTATGCTATTAATAACGCTGGTTACGGTTGACAAACAGTAAATTTAATTTCACAGCATGTTTAACAACAATAGTGGCTAACCAGCTTCGTCACGTCCCCAAATCAACATGAACGTTTTCGCGAACAGATCAATCGTGTAACGTTCAATGATCACATGTGCGGAGTTTTTCAAGATGGCCGACTAAAGCTCCAGATCACAGGCCGGGCCCCGGGGACGGCGATCATTGATGTATAGCGTGATCAGAGAGCGATTGTGTGAGGTCAGAGGGGGTCAGTCTACTTCCTGCAGCGTGTGGAGGAGACAGATGATCAATAATCTTTATTCATAAAGCACCATTTCATAACAACTCACTTATTATTCTTACGTTTCCAAACTCTATCCTTTGGAACTTTTTCTCAATAAAATATTTCTGATTCTGATTGAAGACGTTTAAAAGCAAACTTTTCTTTTGTTTTTTAAAAGACAACACGATGACGTCCACGTCTGTCGCCTAGCAACAGCGTGACCGGTTTGAATGTAAACATTTTTATAAACGTATGAGCTTCATCGTTCACGGTCTCTTTAGTTTGATTCATTTAGATCCAAACCAGGTTCTGCAGTCATGGCCGAATCAGCGTTGGAGTGCTACTTTGATAACTGCATCGCAAATGTGAGTACAGGCCTTCCTCCTCCTCCTCCTCCTCCTCCTCTGTGTTAAAACAAGCTGTTAAAGGGTCAGTCCACCCAAACACTGAGACGAATATTATTATACAAATATACATATACAAATATTCCATGTAGATAGATTACAAACACACCCTGCAAAAAACTACAAGATCACCAGACCAAACTAGACCCCAGTTTTACATATTTTTGCTTGATATGACAAGTGAGTACAAAAAGTGTTGGATTGGTCCAGTAGATCACCTCATTAACAAATGTGTGGCTGTAAAGGGTTAGTTCGGCTGCAACACAATATTCGTTTAACACACAATAACACAAACAAACTACCGGATGGAGGCAGCAGCAGACCAGCAGCTCCTGCGTTCTGTGAGGTAAAATGAATGTCGTCTGGTGTGTTTGGAGACCAGACTGACCAAACCCTTTAATATTGTGTGTCACATGATTATTGTGTTGGATCTGAATTACCTGTTTAAAAGACTAAAGCCAAACAATAACACATACTAACTGAACAAACTAACTGATGGAGGCAGCAGTAGATCAGCAACTCCTCCACCAGACTCCATTAACAAAAATAGCAATTTTACCTCACAGAACACAGGAGTTTCTAGTCTAGTTGCTGTGACTTTGGCGTTTTATCATGTTAGGTTGGTTTCAAACACAGACTCTAAAACACCAGAGTCACAAGATAACACAAACACACTGACTGATGGAGGCAGCAGCAGACCAGCAGCTCCTGTGTCCTGTGAGCTAAAATCCCTGTTTTAGTGAATGTAGTCTGGTGTGTGTGCAGAGAGCGATATAACGGATCTTCCAGGTCTATCTCTGTAGAGACCAGAGAGGACCCAGGATTATAAACAGTGGAGTTTTCCTTTAATTTCAGATTTGTAGTGTAACTCTCTGTCGCTGCAGGACTCCCTGACGATGGGGGAAAAAGAGGAGAGTGAAGAGCCGGGTGAGGAGGTGTTCTTCAGTTTACTACCTGATGAGCTCCTCACACAGAACAAGTCCAGCCAGGACGACCACGGTAACAACGACATCATCACTGATGCTGAGCCGAAACAGGACGTTCAGAAACACTTGTAATCACTTTACATGTCAACAGGTGAGCCGGAGCCAGACGTCTCCCCCGTTCCTCCCACACTGACTCTGAAAGTGGAAATGCATCCTCAGATACGGTAGGTCACCACTAAACAGGTCCAGTTAGTCATTCTTGGCCTTTGAAAACAGTATCTGACAAAAACAATCTCACCACAAGCTCCATTTAGTAGCTGTTCTGGAGCTTTTGATCGTACCACACATGACACTCCCTCTGTTTGAGTGTGTTGTCTCAAAAGTGTCGTGCTGCTTTCACGTGTTGTTTTAAACGTCCATGTCTGGTGTTTGCGTGTTCTCGTGTGCAGGAACGTCACCTCCACAGTGCAGCTGGGCTGTAGCCTGGACCTGGACGTCATCGCTCGTACAGGCTGGAACGTGGTGTACAACCCAAAGGTATCGAAACCTGTTAAACCTCCTGACGTGCTGATCGTGTCTGAACTGTTTATCGTCACATGGCTTTGTTGAATACTCGATTCTGAGGTCGATGTATGCTCTCTGCCAAGCCACCAGACTCCACTGACAAAAACAGTGATTTTACCTCAGAGCAGCAGCTCCTGTGCCCTGTTCTCTAAAACCCCTGTTTTAGTGAATGTAGTCTGGTGTGTGTGCTGTTTGTGGTTAAACCAAAAGGATCTTCCAGGTCTCTCTCTGTAGGGATCCTTTCCATGATGCTGTCACACACTTAGAATAACACTCTGAGCCTGTCAGTGGATCAAACAAGCTCTTTTAGTGGACCTACTGTGATCAGGTGCAGTTGTCCCAAAGGATCACGTTGCAGCCATTGCAGCCCGTTTGGTGGCTGCTGGCTGAGGTGATCTACTGGTGATCTACTGGACCAGTTCCAACACTTTTACTACCTACAGAAGAAATGCAGAAGTTAGAATAGAATAGAATAGAAAGCATTTATTGTCATTGTACTGGGTACAATGAGATTAAAAAAGGGCAGCTCCTTAAAGTGCACAAAAAAGTATAACACAGTATAAAAAACACTAATAAATAATTAAATCAGTGCAGATCAGAGTTCAAAAAGGTGACAGCTTTGGGGAAGAAGCTGTCTCTGAGTCTATTCGTTACAGACTTCCTTTTGTGTTTCAGACTTTCAAAGCACTCATCATGAAGATCCGAAAGCCACGAGCCACAGCAGTGATCCACAAATCTGGGAATGTCGTCTGTTTGGGAGCCAAGAGGTCTGTCTGGACTCATCTCTAATGACAGGGTGGTTTTCAGGACAGTGTCTGAACCCCCCCGCCGCCTCCTCTGTGTGTCTGTGTAGGAAGGAGGACTCACGGCTGGCGGCGAGGAGGTTCGCCCGCATCGTGCAGAAGCTCGGCTTCCCCGTCCGCTTCCTGGACTTTAAGATCCAGAACTTGGTGGGCACTTGTAAGACCTTCCCACTCAATCTGGAGCAACTGGCGTTGGCCCACCATGAGCAGTGCAGGTCAGCAGACACTGGCTGTGCTCACATGAGCCACAGTCCTCCATCTGAATGTCCTCTAAAGTGTGTCAGTGCAGAAGGCGGATGTCTTAAAGCTTAGCTTAGCACAAACTGGCCGCTCTGTGTGAGGCCGGAGGACGGAGCAGCTAAATGTGTGGATGTCAGTGATGTTCTCCAGCAGACTGAGGCAGCGAGGAGCTTCACTGTTTCTACCTGAGCTTCTTCTTCAGTCTGCAGAGAGCAGCGGCTCAGCAGGGACTAGTTATGGTGTGACGTGTTTTTCTGTTTCACCAAACCACCAGTTGTTGTTTCTCTCCACAGTTATGAACCGGAGCTGTTTCCAGGCCTCTTCTACAGGGTGGCGCCTGGCATCACCGCCACCGTCTTCGCTACTGGGAAGGTGAATTTAGCCGGTAACTACCCTGGTAGCTTAACTGGTAACTAACCTGGTAACTAAACTGCATCCCAGTGGTTCTAATCTTATCTACACCGGGCGTCCTCGCTGTTCACTGGCAGCAGCAGAAACACAGGAAAAAGCAGGAGGTTCTAGAGGCCTGAGAGGAGGTTCTAGGGGTTCTTCATGCAGTTCTGGTGTTCCTGTGAGTGGTTCTAGGAGTCCTGAAGATAGTTCCTGAAGTAATTAAGAAGGCTCTATGCATCCTTTGGGTATTTCTGGGGTCCTATACAGGTTCTTAAAGAGGTTCTAGTGGTCCTTGGGCCATTTACATGGTTCTATTGTTCCTTTTGGAGGGTTTTAATGGTCACTGAGGATATTCTAGTGGTTCTTCTATAGATGTAGTGTTCCCATGAAAGGTTCTTGGAGTCCCGTGGGTAGTACTGGTGTTCTTTAAAGAGGATCTATGGGCAGTGAGGGGTTCTAGGGGTCCTATAGAGGTTCTTAAAGAGGTTCTGGTAGCTCTAGTGTCCCTTTGGACAGTGGGTGGGTTGAAATGGTAAACTGATTGTAACTTCACTGTGAAACAGACCGTTTAAAAACATGTTTCCCTCCAGGAGCTAAAGAAGAGGCAGAGATCTACGAATCGTTTGATACCATCAGTCAAATCCTGAGCAGCTTCAGGAGGTGGTGACCTCTGACCTCTGACCTCTGAGTGGAGCTCCTGCTCGTTTTAGAGTCGGTGTTGAACAGATCAACACCTTTAAAGCAAATAAATGAATGTTTTCCAGATAATCACCACCCGTGGATGATTTCACCTCTGTGGACCATGAACGGTTATTTAAACGAGATCATGTGAGTAGAAGTAGTTCATGTGTAATGTAGTGATGTGTACTATACTATAAAGTGTTTGTCCGTGAGAACAGTTTACCTACATCCTGAGTGACGACACCACCAGAACATCAGTGAGGCTCAGCAGCAAACTGCAGCTCCGCTCTGCACCACCAGGTGTCAGGATGGTGCAGGCTGGTTTATTAAGGCTGCAGTTTGGACTCTGTAACAGCCGTTTACCCCTAAAGACACTCTGGACCCTCTGTGTCCACATCCTGGTGTGTGAGTGACTGGTAGGTAGTAAAAGTGTTGGAACTGGTCCAGTAGATCACCAGTAGATCACCTCAGCCAGCAGCCACCAAACGGGCTGCAATGGCTGCAACGTGATCCTTTGGGACAACTGCACCTGATCACAGTAGGTCCACTAAAAGAGCTTGTTTGATCCACTGACAGGCTCAGAGTGTTATTCTAAGTGTGTGACAGCATCATGGAAAGGATCCCTACAGAGAGAGACCTGGAAGATCCTTTTGGTTTAACCACAAACAGCACACACACCAGACTACATTCACTAAAACAGGGATTTTAGAGAACAGGACACAGGAGCTGCTGCTCTGCTGCTGCCTCCATCAGTGTGTCTGTGTTATTGTGTGACTTATTTTTAAAGGGTTAGTTCACACAAAGTCCCATCCTCAGTTGCCCCTCAGGGTTACATTGCACGATTGAAGCTAGTCTTTGACACAGTGCCAATCCTGTGTTCTGTCCTTAAGTAATGACTGAATTACGGATCAGGAGAGAACGAACTGCGTTACTTTCCTCCTCTGAGACTTTCAGGCTGAACCCTTAAATCCCTGCGTGACGCACTGACAGCTGTGCGAGGGTGTCGGTCAGTTAGCTGTTAGCTCCATCTGCTGCACACGCTCACCAGGAAACATCTGGCTGACGCTCCACTTCTCAAACAGGTCAGTTTGTACCTCATCATTCAGTGAAAGCGACAGGTGATCAGACACTGACTGGACCTCTGGTTTCCTCAGGTACGCCTCAGACACGTTTCTTTATTACCCAATATCATATCAATAAATAAAAAAGAATGGATCCCTCTGTGTATTTGTGACAGATGATCTGTTGCTTCACATGTGGAGTCACATGGCTCATTGTTGGATCTTTAGATTTGGCTGGTTTGTTTCATTGTTTTATTGATGCTGCGTGAATTTAAATTGGTGTTTGGTTTTCTTATTACTCTTTTTATTTGGAGACTAGAGATCAGTTGGTGGAAGCTGACGGGGATCCAAATGACAAATAAAGAACATTGGGTGACATTAAATGTCACTGATTAAACCTCCACCTGCCTCCTCAGGTCAGATTGAGGTGGTTCATGCTCGCTGAGTTGTGGGATCAGCTGACGTTTTCTCCAGCATCTCCTCCTGACAGTCGCTGTTTCTAGTGAGAGTGTTTTCAGCGACCTCTGACCTCTGAACTGGAAGCTCTTCCTGTCGGCAGGCCGCCGTGTGTGGCAGGAAGTGAGATAATCCTGCCATGAAAACGGTCGATTATAGGAACACTTCCTCTTCTGTGAAACCTGGAGCTCCTTTTATCTTCCTGTCTTCATCGGTTTGCCTTTATTCTGTCACAAGTGTGTGACAGCATCATGGAAAGGATCCCTACAGAGAGAGACCTGGAAGATCCTTTTGGTTTAACCACAAACAGCACACACACCAGACTACATTCACTAAAACAGGGATTTTAGAGAACAGGACACAGGAGCTGCTGGCCTAATTTTTGTGACATTGGCATTTTAACATGTTAGCTTTTATCAAAATTAACTCTTGAAAACACCAAAGTCTCACTGCAACACAATCACACTGACTGATGGAGGCAGCAGCAGAGCAGCAGCTCCTGTGTCCTGTTCTCTAAAATCCCTGTTTTAGTGAATGTAGTCTGGTGTGTGTGCTGTTTGTGGTTAAACCAAAAGGATCTTTTTTCCAAGTTGATGCAAAATCTGATTTGAACTCATCTCTAAATTTGGCCCCAAGTGTCACAAACTAATAAAAAACTGTTTCAGGATTATTTTTACTTGAAGTTTATTTGTCCAGTTCTTCTACATAATCATTTCTGTGACCTTTTCATCGAGCACCTGTGACATTTCCCCCGTTTTACTTCATCTGTTTCAGTTCTTCACATCCTGCCGCTCGTTCTCTGTTTAGCTCCTCTCTTTGTGTCTCTAATAACAACCTCAGTTTCCTCTGATCCAATAATACCAAATAATAATCATGCTGACACTCACACTTCCTGTATTCCTCTGTCACGTCCCCTCCACTCTGTTCACTCTCTCCTCTGCCGCTTTCTTTTTTATACTTTTCTACTTTTAAAGAGGAAGTTTTCCAACTTTTAAAATGTTAGATAGATATTTTATTTTACTTCCTGTCTATAAATCTGTTTGATAAAAACTGCACTGAGCAGCTGCTGTAAACATAAAACATCTGTGAGGGGTTTTTAAAGATTGACGTCTTCAGCAGCAGCCGATGAGCTGAGAGGAAGTCAGACAGGACGGAGTGTGGAAAATGTAAAAATGATTATGATAAAGTTTGCTGTTAAAGGCAGGATCTGCAACATTGGAGAAACTAGCATGAGTAGCTGATATTCTCCTCTGATTGGTCAGGATCAGTCAGGACCCTCCTCTGATTGGTCGGGTTCAGACAGGACCCTCCTCTGATTGGTCAGGTTCAGTCAGGACCCTCCTCTGATTGGTCAGGTTCAGACAGGACCCTCCTCTGATTGGTCAGGTTCAGACAGGACCCTCCTCTGATTGGTCAGGTTCAGACAGGACCCTCCTCTGATTGGTCAGGATCAGTCAGGACCCTCCTCTGATTGGTCGGGTTCAGACAGGACCCTCCTCTGATTGGTCAGGTTCAGTCAGGACCCTCCTCTGATTGGTCAGTGACCCTCTTCCTGGTGTATCTTCCTCTAAATGGACCATCACTGACTACATGAACGTCCTGCTGTGCTGAAGAAGACAGTAAACTAGAGACTGAGAGCAGAAACTGTTCACTGAGCTGATAAATCATTTCCTCATTGACTTCCATCCAATCCTTTCAGCACTGAACTTTAGGAAGCTTCTAGAGTTAAACCCTCTACTGGAGCAGATCCAAGAACGCAGAAGAGTTTTTTCTCCATTTTTCATCGATTCAACAGTTCTGCTGTCTGGTGTGTTGGGGGGGGGGGCTGTGACTCCACACTTTTAGAGAAGGTCTTTTTTTGGTTTCTAGGCCGTGTGAAGCCGCAAAAATGCAAAGTCAACTTTTCCACTTTGTCCCGAGCCAAAGAAAATGAGCAGCGTGTGAGATTAAAAGCCGGAGTGAGCACACCTGTATCATCAGGAAGGAAAAGCAGAGACCTCACCGCTTCACAGGAAGCAGGGAGGACGGCTCCAGAGCAAATAACTCACATCACCCCAAACCCAGAAATGGATCCGGGAAGGAAGTGATTTAGCGCTCGTCCTCCGTCCCTGGACAGTCGTCTAGTGGGCCGGGGGGGGATCAATCTCCCTGCCTTCATTAAACATCTCATTTTGGTCTGGTCGCTCCCGGGAGACACACAGACAGTCGGTGGGAGTAAGAGGAGGTGAAACACGAGTGGCTGCATGGCAATGAGATGTGAGGAGCCTTTACAGCTCTGAGCAGCAGACCTGAGGGGACTGACTTTACAGCTGCAGGTGTTCGGTTTCTCTCTGCAGGTCACGGGGTTTTGGGGCTCCGGCTTCTCTCTCAGGCCCTGCAGCAGTGACCCTCGATCTGGATCAAAGGACTCATTGGGGGCCCCGCTGGACTCGCTGACCCCCCGAGAGGCTCATCAGAGCGAGCTCAGGGTTTGGAAATAAGGCCAGATGTGCCCAGCTGGACTCTGCAGAAGCTGCAGGAGTGACCGTTGTCCTGCTCTGGGAGTGTTTTGGTTTTAGGGCACTTCACCTGCTTGGTTCAGCCTCTGCTGTGACCGACCTGCTTCAGTGTTTTCACAAAGTGTCTTAAAAAGAGCGAAGACACAGCCTACCTTAAAGGAGAACTCCAGTCTTTGTAATCCTGGGGCCTGTCTGCTTTCTGAATGACCGGTAGGTATATCGCTCTCTGCACACACACCAGACTCCATTCACAAAAACTATCATTTTAGCTGACAGAACACAGGAGCTGCTGCTTGTGTTGGATCTGAACAAACCCTTTAAAACACCAAGGTCACTCATTAGCAGCAGAGCAGCAGCTCCTGTGTCCTCTAAAATCCCTGTTTTAGTGAATGTAGTCTGGTGTGTGTGTGCTGTTTGTGGTTAAACCAAAAGGATCTTCCAGGTCTCTCTCTGTAGGGATCCTTTCCATGATGCTGTCACACACTTAGAATAACACTCTGAGCCTGTCAGTGGATCAAACAAGCTCTTTTAGTGGACCTACTTTGCACCCAGTCGTTCTCCTTTAAACTTCATATTTGCCTTTTCATATCATGACTTCTATCATTATTTTTTGCTTTTCTTTATATTTTACTTGCTCATCCAGTGACGACGTCCTGCGATAATAATGGAGACGGTTCTGTCTTAAACCTGCTGGAACACAGGAACCAGACTTCAGACGTCTGGCGTCAGAACACGGAGAAGCTTTTTCAGTAACTCGTCCTCTCGGGACCGGAGAAAAACTTTAGCATGCAGTCAGCAAAACTAGAGTGAAAAGTGGAGCTGTGACTTCCCTTTGTGCTATTTAGGCTGCACCTGCACCCAGAGCTGTTTGGAGGGAAAGGATGCCAGAGCGGAGAAACCTCCTGTCACAGATGTTGACCTCCACGGGGTCAGCTGACACCCAGAACCAGAACCACCACTGGTCACATGATGCATGGACAGCGCTCAGGAAAGATTTCAAGCTGATAACTTTCAGAAATTAGTGAACAAAACCTGCAGCAACTGAAGATTCAGAGCTTTTTAACCTTGACTTTGTGTCTTTGGTGGCTGATCAGACACAGAAGCTCTGACCTCTGAACGCTGCTGCTTCTTCTTCTGGTGACGTCATTTCTTGGAGGATCTTCAGATGCTTCATGTCCCTAAAATGTGTCCGACCTCAGCTAGAAGGTTCCAGAAGTCTGTTTTCTTTGGGTTTTTACTCACTGAGCTGCTACTTTGTCAGAAACCCAACATTAAAGCATTAAAGCAGCAGGTGTGTCTGTTTCCAGTGCAGCCAAACAAACCAACAATGTTTTAGGTTATTGTGAACGACAACCTCCATCTGACTCCATGACGCTTCTTTACACAGACTGATACCGACCAATCAGAGGACGCTTCTTTATAGACTGATACCGACCAATCAGAGGACGCTTCTTTACAGACTGATACCGACCAATCAGAGGACGCTTCTTTACACAGACTGATACCGACCAATCAGAGGACGCTTCTTTACACAGACTGATACCGACCAATCAGAGGACGCTTCTTTATAGACTGATACCGACCAATCAGAGGACGCTTCTTTACAGACTGATACCGACCAATCAGAGGACGCTTCTTTATAGACTGATACCGACCAATCAGAGGACGCTTCTTTACACAGACTGATAGTTAAACAAAGCTGATTCGGTGTCTCCGTCCTGACTTCTTCTCTGGACGATAAAAACAAACCCCGGCTGTTTCTGTCAGCTGATTCCTCCCAGATGTTACTGACTGCAGCTCCGGAGCCAAGCGGCCTCCAAATGGAGGGCGGAGGCGTCCCGCGGGGCCACAGGGGGATTCTGGGAGGAGAAAACTCCTGTTGGAGGTGAAGCCTCCTGGAGTAAAACTGGACTGCAGCCTGATTGGGGTAATTTGGGGTCACAGCAGGGACACATTTCTGTTAAAAGGTACATGAAGGAGTGGAGCTGGCGGCCGTGGACACAGAGAAGTGTTCAGCTTCCTTCTGGAGGAGCTGCTAATGAAACGGAGCAGTTTGAGCCCGATGCCTTTAAACAGACTGGTAGTGCTGCCTAAGGTGGTCTGGACTGTCCTCTGATCCCACAGCTGTGTTCAGTGTCTGGGGGGGTTGAACATGAAACCAGAGGGTCACACTGTGTTTCAGGGAAGCAGCCGAAGGGAGGAAAGAGTTAAAGCTTTTCTAGTTGGTCCAGTAGGAGGTGGTGTGGAGGGGGGAGGAGGCGTGGGGGAGGGCAGTCCCCCCTGTTTTTTCTATTGATAGCCAGATTCCCCCCATTTATTCCTGCAGTCAGGACGATGCAGAGAGGAAGACCACGGAGAGCTGAGCTCATCATGAGAGGAAGCACGGAGCCACTGGCTGCAGTAAGTCTGTCAGTGTGTCTGTCAGTCTGTCAGTGTGTCTGTCAGTGTGTCTGTCAGTGTGTCTGTCAGTGTGTCTGTCAGTCTGTCTGTCAGTGTGTCTGTCAGTCTGTCAGTCTGTCAGTGTGTCTGTCAGTGTGTCTGTCAGTCTGTCTGTCAGTGTGTCTGTCAGTGTGTCTGTCAGTCTGTCAGTGTGTCTGTCAGTGTGTCTGTCAGTCTGTCAGTGTGTCTGTCAGTGTGTCTGTCAGTGTGTCTGTCAGTGTGTCTGTCTGTTAGTCCGTCAGTGTGTCTGTCAGTCTGTCAGTGTGTCTGTGTCAGTGTGTCTGTCAGTGTGTCTGTCTGTTAGTCCGTCAGTGTGTCTGTCAGTCTGTCAGTGTGTCTGTGTCAGTGTGTCTGTCAGTGTGTCCTCCACCATCCTGAAGCAGTGTGTGTGTGTGTGTGTGTGTGTCCTTAAAGTTTTATTTTGAAATCTGAGTTTGGATCCTGAGTGAAGCTGAATGTTAAATCTTCTCCTCTGATGTTCACTGATGACTCTCAGCAGATCTAATGATCTCAGCAGATCTAATGATCTCAGCAGATCTAATGCAGGATCAGAAGAAGAGATTGAAGGTGTTTGGATCTCCCTCACAGAGCCTCCTTTATCTCATATCTTATATCTGATATATGTTCATGCTCCTGATCATGTGAGGGGAACAGTTCAAACGTGCTGAAGGTGTTTCTGATCCTGGAGAAATGAACCAAAACAAACATCAGTCACTCAGTGGAGGAGGGACGGGGCAGAAAGTTTGTCAAGTCAGAAATCAGTTCAGTCGGAGCAGATTTGAGCTCCTGATGCCTCTGAACGCCTCGCCGCCACTTTATCTGATGGTGTGTGTGGTGAGTCACCGGGGGGGCAAACCCCCCCTCAAAACATCCGAAGACGACCTTAAATCCCCTTTTTACAGCGACTAGTCCACTCTTTAGAATAAACTCTCTCACTGTCCCTTAAAATCTGCTGAATTAGAGGAAAGATCCCTGAAATCCGTTGAGGGGATCATTTAAGGATCCTCTTTCCACTTCAGACCAGTTAAGGTGGACCTACTTCTCCGTCACTGCAGCTTTTATTCCCACTTCAACACGTCTGGAAAACGTGGTTCTATTATCTCCGCTGGTGGAGAATAAATCTGGAGGGTGGACACAATAAAAGAAACACCGCCTTAAAATGAGGCTCTGCCAGTGATAGGAAATATAGAAATGAATAAATGTTTGTCTTTGGGCTCCCTGGAACCACAAAGTTGGCTCAGATTTAAAGGGTCACTCCCCTGTTTCTCTCCCTGATCCTCTCTGTCCACATCCTGGTGTGTGAGTGACTGGTAGGTAGTAAAAGTGTTGGAACTGGTCCAGTAGATCACCTCAGCCAGCAGACACCAAACGGGCTGCAATGGCTGCAACGTGATCCTTTGGGACAACTGCACCTGATCACAGTAGGTCCACTAAAAGAGCTTGTTTGATCCACTGACAGGCTCAGAGTGTTATTCTAAGTGTGTGACAGCATCATGGAAAGGATCCCTACAGAGAGAGACCTGGAAGATCCTTTTGGTTTAACCACAAACAGCACACACACCAGACTACATTCACTAAAACAGGGGTTTTAGAGAACAGAACACAGGAGCTGCTGCTCTGCTGCTGCCTCCATCAGGTAGTTGTGTCATTGTGTGTTACACTAATATTGGGTTGGATCTGAACTGAGCCTTTAAAACACCGAAATAAACAAAATAACACATAAAACCACTGAACAGCACCTCCTGCGTTCTGTGAAGTAAAATGTCTGTTTATGTCAGTGGAGTCTGGTGCCTCTGAAGAGAGCGACAACAACCAGATGTGTAGCCATAGAGCCACACCAGACTTCTCCTTTAACTTTGGCCTGACTGGTACCACACAGCCGGCTCAAATTTAACCAGGGGACATCACCATGGTAACCAGGGAGGAATCACCATGGTAACAGATGCTGTCACTGTTAGTTAACCTGCCGCAGAGCCGTCTAACTCATGGGGAGATCGTTGTTCCTGCAGGATTATTCCAATTATGAGACAAAAACACCCATAACTGACTTTCCCTGCTCATTTAAAGCTCATTTAAAAGATGTGAATAATAACTCCAGCACTAGTGGAGTATTTATCCTCTAATGTGACTGAACGTCACGACACTGTTTCAGCTTCTGTTTCCTACCGGCTGCAGTTTGTTAATGAAACATCTACACATCCTCAGCAGCTGAGCATCATGGGAAAGAGACGACAACTCTGACAACACGGAGGACCTGAAAAGATTTACTGTCACCAAACTGGGACAGAGCGTAGGTTTGTTCATATTTACGGCCAGTCGGCGGCACAAAGGACCAAAGGCTGATTGATTCTTTCCCTCCATCATTAAAACATCGTATTTTCAGGCTCGTGAGCAAAACTGTTGAGAAAGAAGAATAAAATACTGTCATTATTAATAATAACTACTTTACCCCTCTGCTCTCTGAACGCTGCTGCTTCTTCTTCTGGTGACGTCGTCTCTTGGAGGACCTTCTTCTTCTTCATGTCCCTAAAATGTGTCCAACCTCAGCTAGAAGGTTCCAGAAGTCAGTGAAGCAAAATGAGTGAGAAAAGACTTCAGACTGGGAGAAACATGGAGAAAATCCAGGAATCAGACATGTTGGCTGTGACGTTATTTATCCTCCTTGGCCACATTACAAACATTCGGCACACTGTTGATGGCATCAACTGACACCTGAACCTGCGCCGAGCCGACATTAGTAACAACACACTGAGGATCTGGAGGTCAGAGGTCAACGGACCCCTTTGAAAATGGCTCTGCTAGTTTTCCCCCCCCAGCATGCAGCCTGACTCTGGAGCGTTATTTAACCCCTTGGTGACCAGCTGGCTGATATGGTTGGTACCAGTGGATGCTGATGGGGGGCTGGTTCACCATCACACACACACCTTCACCTTCACTCTGGGACACATCGAGACTGTTAACGTCCGAGCAGCCGTGGTTTGATTTTTGAATAAAGGTAAATCGTCCGTGACGACAGATTCGCTTGTCAGTCAGACCTTTGTAGATGGTAAAATATCGGCTCTAAACTGGAGCAAGTTACTTAATATTTGTTTTAATTGGCTCTCTTTTCGTAGTTGGTAGGTCACCGTAGTGGAATCCTTCACACACTCTTAATTTTCTCTTTTCAGCTCTCTGCTCTGTGATTGGCTGACGTCAGTGTCAAGATGGCCCACCTCTTCCTCGCCAGTAAGCTCGCCATGCCGGACGACCTCCACAGCAAAGGTGGCGCCCGGATCCCCAGGAGCGCCGCGAGGATGCCGACGTTGATCTCTGCAGAGAAGCTGAGCCGTGACCGGCCCAGGAAGGACCACAGCGTCGTCGTGACAACGCACGTCCCGCACGTCAACGAGGTCCAGCTCACGGCGGCCACGGGCGGCGCCGAGATGTCCTGCTACCGCTGCACCGTGCCGTTCGGCGTGGTCGTCCTCATAGCCGGTATCGTGGTCACGGCGGTGGCGTACACCTTCAACTCCCACGGGTCCACCATCTCGGTGCTGGGACTGGTGCTGCTGTCTGCTGGACTGGGCCTGCTGGGCTCCAGCGCCATCTGCTGGAGGGTCCGACTGAGGAAGAAGAAGGACAAACGGAGGGAGAGCCAGACCGCCCTCATGGCCAGCCAGGGATACTGCGTCGCCTGAGGGGAAGAGTCCTGAATCTGGTCCTGAGTGGATTCAAGTTCAAGCTACTTCATCCAAAAAGAGGTTCATTAATTAACTTCAGGGAGACGAAGAACCTGAACGCACCACCTGAAGGGACCTGAATTGGTGAACTTTGCAGGGATGGAGCTCGTTCTCGCTGCAGGATCTCGTCCATGTGAAGTGTTGACGCCTTAAAGGTCTAAAAAAGATAAATGAATTACAGGAGCGGACGTTCTGGACGACGGACTGGAGCTAAACTTTCCTTTATGAAGCTCTCGTGCCGAGACAATGCGTTAAAAATCAATTATATAACAATTCTGACGACAGACTGATCAGAACAGAGAAACTTCCTCCAGTTTCAGCTTCTCAAACTTTCCCACTTTTCTGCTTCATAAACACTTTGAGGAGCTTTGGGAAGTTGTGATGTGTATTTTCTACAGAGCCCCATGAGGGTCACATGGTAGATAAAGATGCTGCCATGGAAACCAGTGCAGAGTGATTATAAGCTGAAAACAGTAAACGCACGTTAATATCTTTGATTGTTCCGTCCTGTTGGACCGTTACATCTGTCCTCACTTGTTCAGTGAGGCGCCAAAATAAGTCAGATAAATGTATTTAATATCAGCTGTGGTCTGCGGCCACTGTAGAGTCAACGATTTAGCAGATGATTGGATAATAAAAATGTACAGTATCTGAAGTTAGCGCTGCTGATAAGCTATAAAAGACATTTAACAAGGTACTCTACTGTTTCTACTCTCTGAGATAAAGTGCAGGTTGTCTCAGCGTTACTCTGTGATTCGGTCACTCTGCGCCGTCATCATCAAAGCGTTTAGTCTCTGTGGCCAGACGGCGAAACATTTAGAGGTGGAGAGTCATTCAGATGCAAACACAACGAACGGAGTGACAAAGTGCTCGAAGGGAGGAAGACGGACGGCTTCAACACGGGGAGAAGTTCGTTTCCCCAGTGAGAAAACATCCGTCACCAACGTACTGAACCCAAACCATCATGTTTTTTTCATGCCTAAACCTAACCAAACAAGCTGCAAGCTTTATATTGAAAGTGGAACCTGAAGTTGTATATTTATTGATGGTTTTCTGACATTTAGTCCATAAAAATAACCTTAAATCACATGTGAAAACCAATAAAGTGCATGTAGGGAGGAAGACCTAACCCTAACCCTCCGACACCCAAAAAGACTCCAGTTTGTTTCCCCCCATGAAAACAAAAGTCAAGTCATCTTTTCCTAAAGTAGTTTTCATGCCTAAACCTAACCAGACTGTGACGGTCACTTCTTTCTGTATATGTAAGCGGACACTTGTGATGCAAACAGCACTAAATCACACGTGAAAAGCTCAAAATGCATCAACAAGAAACATGAAATGTCCTTAAACGCTATTTGAACGCCGTGAAAACACGAGACCCCCCGAAGACAGACTGCTGTTGTGTCTTTGTGCAGGCAGCTGAATCACAGAGTATCCCTGAGCCATCTATGCATGATGCATGCCTCTGTATGTTTAAACCAGTGCACCAAAGTGATGAACAATAACCAGCTGTCTTGTATTCCACAGTATTAAAGAGTCCACGTCCTTCTTTTTCAATCTCATTTATTCCACATGTGATTCAACCTCACGCTCCAGAGCAGCTCGGCTGGTATATTTAGTTGTGTTTGTGTTGCTTAGCATCCCGCAGACACGCCGCCAGATAATAAACCGTGGGGGGGGGGGGTTGTGGCGACGGGTAGCGGTTACAACGTGTTGTCACTTCTGCAGTGCTAACTTTATCTCCACTGGAGCACAGCATCCTGGGAATGTTTTGGGGGGGGGGCATATACAGAAAGTGGAGGGAGGGAGGATGCAGTGCTGCATCACCCTCCGTGGATCTTCAGTCTGGTCTTGCAGATTCTTCAGGGAGGTTCGGTTCCTCTCTGAGCGCTGACGGTGAAAATAGAAGCAGCTAAGTGGAAATGAGCCCCCCCCCTCAGCAGATCATTAAATATCACATCTTCTAACTCATCAGGCCCGACTCATGACCCCCACTGGAGGAATGTGGCTGAGTACATTCACTGGAGTGCAGGACTAAAAGTATGAAGAGTCGCTCCTCTGCAGCCTCGCTGTCTCTGCTGCCCGGAGACGATCTCACAGGAAACCAGGCCAGGTTCATTTCCTTGCACCAGATCTCAGAGATGAACATGGTTCTTTCTAACTGCTCACAGACGAAAGCTCTTGAACTTAAAACCACATGAATGTTTGAGATAAACTGGAGGATGAAGAGTTCTTCTCTGGAGACAAATAAACTGTTTCAGGATCAGCTGGAAAAAACATTTCCAGAGCTGAAGACGGGCTGTTTTTATGGCTAAAAGACAGACGGTGCAAACATATGACGGTCTGTACCCCATGATGCATTGCTGTAGATTAAACAACCAACAGGATGTAAAGGAGTTAAAATGAGCTCAACCTGAAACATGGAAATTACACCTGGAAGGGGGGGGGGGCTTTAGGGCGGGGGCGCCTGCTCACTAACCAATCAGAGGAGGTCTTAGACACTTCTGGCTCCAAAAAAAACCAAGATGGCGACGCCTGTAGAGTCAAACTTGAGGCTTCAAAACGGGTGACGTCACCGTGGCCGCATTCCACTTTGTATAAACAGGTCATGTGACAAATGGTCCTGATTGTTTCCGTGGTGCTGACATGTGATGTTAACACATTTCATGCTGCCATCGTGTCGTGTGGTGCTGATAACAGCTGCTGGGATCAGAGAGTGTTTCTGAATATTCACCTCAGTTTGGGGTGAACGGTGAAGAACTGAGCAGAAGGAACGATCACTGAGTGTTTCTGAGTGTTTCTGGGCTGCTTGGCATCAGTGAGGAGGGATCGGAGGGGAAATCCCGGCCCTCCCTTCCCTTCCTGTAACACGGCGACCGGCCGAGCGACCAGAGGTCCGACACAGTGGCAGCGTCGCCGCCTCCCTCCCCCATAAACACACCCCAGACTCCCGGCCAGAGAGCGCCTGGCACGCAAAGAGACGGGGAGTCGGCACGATGAAAAGGGATCAGCCGGAGAACAGGAAGGTGTTTCCTGCTCCCACACACCCTCTACCCAAACTCTGATATGATCCCCTGGATGATGGTGATTGTTCTGGTGCCTCCAGGTCGACACCGGCTGCAGAGGCTGAATCAGCTCTGATGCTTCAGGAACATTTTCCACTAACTGGGCTTGACTTTGAGCTCAGTTTCAAGATGGCTGCCGCTGATCAAACAGCAGTAATCTCTGCTATCACTGAGGATCTGTGGGGGAGGGGGGGCATCCTGTGTGGTCAGAGGTTGTTCTCATTAACTTCCTCTTTTGAAACTACAGTCATCACCAAGTGTTTACTGCAGTCAGCTGCTGTTTGTGCTCCAGTTTTAATGAAGTTCAGTTTTCAGACGGAGATTTAAGCAAACAGAGGAAAGAGTTTCACCTTCACTGCTGTGACGACACAGTTAGACGTTTATAAGGTTTTATAAGGTTACTGTGCATCTTTTTACACCTTACTGACATTTATTTTAATGCTGCAGCTTTATTTCACAGGAAACATTTGATCCATTCAGTCCGATAACATCTGGAAAGTCTAGAAGAGCTGCATGACTGAATCATTTTATCCCCGTTCAAGTTAGCACAGGGCTAACAGGAAGTGTTAGCACAGGGCTAACAGGAAGTGTTAGCGGAGGGCTAACAGGAAGTTGAGATGCTCTGTGGGCCAACGATGAGGAAGATCTGAGTCCTGTTATAGCAGAGAAGTGGAAGATAGTCAGACTTTCTTGGCTTCGTGCTTCACTGAGCAGCTTTTAGAGGCTTGAATCGTCCTGAATCATGAGCCCCCAGAAAGTTCAGACTCACTGCTGGAAACGTTACTGTGAACTTTCAGTGTTTCTGCTCTGTAGGAAACACCTGATGAGTAATCAGTCCTTTACCTTTTCTGAGGTGTACCATCAATAAAGAAGCGACTGCTGAAGCACTGATGACTTTCTCAGCCTGTCGTAGCGTCACAGTGCTTCCTGCTGCAGACTCAGAGCTCCGGGGGGGGGCGGAGGCAGCGGAGGTATCTGTGGAGGTGAGCTCTGATTACCTGTCAGCAGGCACACTGCTGCTGCTGCTGACAGCCGGGGGGGCGGTAATGAGGCTGGGGGAGGACGGTGCTGTCGGTCACAGCTGATGGGAGGCAGCGCAGCTCGTTACAGACTCACATCCAAACCCCCCCGTTTCCTAAAACTGGAGCCTGGTGGAAGTTCTACAGGAGTCAATAACTAAAGTAAAGCTGAGAGAAAATATAATGATGTGGGAACAAAAGGTCATTCAGAGGTTTTCACGTCTGTTCAGAACTCATTGAAATGAATGTTTAATTATTAGTAGTACAGGGGTAACCAGACGTGTTACCACGAGGAGGGTTACGGCCTCACAGATCGTTTGTATTCAGCTCTTCATTTATTCACTAACTTTGCTTCCATACATCAACTTTTCCACCTGAGGGATGAACGAGTGGGAAATGTGCATGAAAAGGTGGATGGAAGCGTTTTGTGCTGGTGTTCTGCTGTGTGGTCGTATTTCTGATGGGAATCAGGACAGCTCTTCTCACGGCCTGCTGGGTCGACCCTGAAGGGCTGGAAATGATTCTGAACTCTGGTTTCAGAGGTTAAATCCTCATATCCGCCTTCTGACTGGAAACCAGTATACATTCCTCCTGTCTGTTTACTGGGCACAGAGACTTTTTCCCACTTAGAGTCCGACAGCTTCAACCAGATGGATGTTTTTAGCACTAGAATGAACTATTCTTCACTTCGTCATTCGAGATCTCCAGTGAGGTGAAACTAAGAGGAACATCCTCCGGTTCAACTTCTGCAGACACGTCAGTGGAAGGTAACAACATTTCATCGTGATTCATTGCTGTTTAATGGCATCTTTATTTATACCTGGTTCCTCTGTGTCCACATCCTGGTGTCTGAGTGACTGGTAGGTAGTAAAAGTGTTGGAACTGGTCCAGTAGATCACCTCAGCCAGCAGCCACCAAACGGGCTGCAATGGCTGCAACGTGATCCTTTGGGACAACTGCACCTGATCACAGTAGGTCCACTAAAAGATCTTGTTTGATCCACCGACAGGCTCAGAGTGTTATTCTAAGTGTGTGACAGCATCATGGAAAGGATCCCTACAGAGAGAGACCTGGAAGATCCTTTTGGTTTAACCACAAACAGCACACACACCAGACTACATTCACTAAAACAGGGATTTTAGCTCACTGAACCGAACCCTCCATGTGTTATTATGACTAGTCATGTCAAATGAAATTTAAGGTGTAACACACCCTGAAGCAGAAGTGAGGATTGTTTCAGGAGTGTTAGAACAAGAAGTGGATCAGGAAGTGGTTCAGTTGGTCTGTGGTGGGAAAGATCCTGTGATAGAAGCTGGTTTCTGAAGGACCAGCAGGACCAACAATGGCACGGGGGCCCCGAAAGGCCCCATTAACCAGGGAGCGGCTCTTCCTTTCATCCATCAGAAATCCAGTTTTCCCCTCAAACTTGTTCCCTGTTTCTTCCGTCTGCTGGCGTGCTGATGGATTTAAAGGCTTATTGGAATAATGGGAGAGCTGGTAGCTCCCAGTTCGTGGTGGGTGCTGTGAGGAAGGGGGGGGGGGGGTGCTCTGCGGTGACGCCTCGACGCAGGAAGCTCACATTGTGTTTCAGAAGAATGGCAGAACATTTTTGATCGCCATCGCTGACGTGCTCCCAGCTGCCCTGAAGATGTGGTGATAAGAAGACTGGAGGCTGTTCATGCCTCAGCCTGCAGGGTCGGCATGGAGGGACCGCTTCACTCTGCTCTCGTTCATCTCACCCCCAGTTCTACTAGACAGATATCCTTTCAGCATCACACCGTCAGTGGTGGACAGATTAGCGCTCCACAATATTAGAAAAAACTGACGTTACTTATTCAGGCTCTTTAGAATTAGTGTTTTTGTGAATGAAGCCTGGTTCAGCAGACAGGAGCTGCCGCTAAGATCAGTTAGTTAGTGTTGCACATCTGTGCAGGATCCACGTGTCTGCTCACATCTTACCGTCATACCGATCAACCTGCTTCCTGCTTGAGCCACACGTTTATTAGTTAAGATTATTAATGAACGTGTGGTGGTCGGGCTGGGATGTGTGTGTTTGACCTTGTCCTGGATGGGGGATGGACCAGACGCCTGAATCAGATCGGTCCACTGCTGAGGGAGGACCGGGGAGGATGGAGCATGCAGGCCGGAGTCGAGGACCAGAACCAGAACCTGGACCTGGACCTGGAAAGCGAGAGCGATGCATCAGACCTGAGAAAAGCCAGAAGAAACGACTGAATCCACGTTTGACCGCGTGTCCCAGTTTCCCTCCGTCCCAGCGCTCCAATCATCTGAAGAGTTTTCATTCAGCTTTGTGCTCCATCTGTCGTCTGATCGTCCATCAGGCAGGAAAAACCTCCGCAGATGGAGAACAGCAACAACTGTGCCAGGAATTAGCCTGATTCCTGAGAGGACACACACACACACACACACACACACACACAGACACACACACAGACACACACACACACACACACACACACACAGACACACACACACACACACACACACACACACAGACACACACACATATTTTAAACCTTTGTGTTAAAGGTTAAAGGAGGTAGATTCATCTGATTGGATGATTCTGTGTTCAGTAGAAACTACAGTGACACTGATGGTCCAGTCAGGCCCCCACCTGCCCCACTGTCACTGTAGTTTAATGTAGTTTAAATGTAGTTTAATGTAGTTTAGATGTAGTTTAAATAAAGTTTAATGTAGTTTAAATAAGGTTTAATGTAGTTTAGATGTAGTTTAAATGTAGTTTAATGTAGTTTAAATAAAGTTCAATGTAGTTTAAATGTAGTTTAATGTAGTTTAAATAAAGTTTAATGTAGTTTAAATGTAGTTTAATGTAGTTTAATGTAGTTTTCTCTCACTTCACTGCTCTGTTATTGGTCTCCTCAGAAAGATGTTTCACCACCAACATAAATTCCACAATCAAACCAAAAAGCCGTCAGTCTGCCCAAAACAAGTAACTAGCATCACGTTAGCTTTGTGGCTAACAGCTGACCCCATGTATGAGCTGAGGGGCCAGAATAACCTCCCGTTACCACATCGTATCTGTGATCCGTCCTGTTTCCTGGACTGAACAACGTTTCCACTGCAGAAGAAGCCTCGTGGGTCTTTATCCCTCATGTATCTATAAATATTGATCAGGTTGGATCATTGTCCTCATTATCACCGTATTGGTGGACTGAGGGGTCAGTGCTGCTGTGTCTCTGAAGGAAAGGAGGTTTTAAACCTGTCAGATAAAGGAGGTGTTCAGTCAGGGGACCGGGGGGGTCACATGCTCTGTTGTTCTCATCTCTGAGACGAGGGAACGACTTTTTGATGTTCGTCGTCTCCAACAAATCACCTAAAAGGGTCTCCGGGGTGACGGCGAAGATTAAAACTGGATTTCAACACTTCGTGCAGCTCAGGAGCTTTGAGAGCGTTTCTGCCTCCGAGGTCGGCCCTGAGAAACGGCGTGCTCAGCCTTTAGTGGGTCAGGCTGATCTCCCACCATTAGCGGCTCCTCTCAGCTTGTTTGGGTGTCCTCTCCCTCTAAAGTCTAATATCCGCTTTGCTAGATTTTTCCTGCTCTGTTATTTTTACCCCACCTCCTCCTCGTTCCCCCGGCGCTCGCCATCTGCCGTGGAGGACGGCGGTGAGGTGTCTCTGTCTATTTCCTGATTCTGTTATTTTACAACATTTTTTGAAGCGCCGGGACATCCTCCCTTCATTTCTCTGAGTTGTATTTAGACAGGAGGAGGCCGGGAGCTCTGCAGACGGCGCTGCAGCGTTCTGCAGCCTCACGTCCGCCTGTGAACCTGCTGAACCGTCTGTTTGTGTGTTTGTGCTGAAGCGCTGCAGGAATGTGTGCAGACACGTGAGAGGCTGCTGGACGCCGCAGCCTAACGCACAACAGATGACGAGCCGCCGTCCAAGTGGTCGCGGGGTCACGTGACTTCGGGCTCATCGGCGCCGAGATCCGATCGGTTCTCTGTGCGCCGCGTGAAGTCCGCGAGCTCCTGCTCTCAGTGATGTTAATAACCAGCAGAGGAAGAATGTGGAAGAGCGCCACCTTCAGGAACTGAACACACACAACAGTTTGTTAAATGACTTTAGAGATTCAAACGTGTGGAAATGATTTTACTGGACAGCTTTAGTTCCTCAAAGTAGAATAAAAAGTGATAAATGATCTGATGAACCGATCATCAATGAGCACAGTTCAGTTCTCTTTGATCACTATTAGAGTTCAGTTTAGGAAACACTGCTGCAGATTATTAGTCACACTTCTACCATTCTATTTCATTACATCTCTCTTTTCCCGTTAAAGGGGAGTTCTTCCTGTTAAAGGGGAGTTCTTCCTCCCGTTAAAGGGGAGTTCTTCCTCCACTGGGTCCTAATCTAATCTCTGAGCTGCTCTGTGGGGATTCTTGAATCCTTCCTGTTGAATTCCTGAATCTTTGGTCTCTGAATGAAAGAGTTTGTTCTGAGCTGCTCTTTATGGAAACAGTCTGAGAGAACAGTTATGACCTGGAGCTGGAGAGAGAAACACTGACTGATTGATTGATTGTAGAAAGTGTTCATTCAAACACAGGTGCTGTATAAAACCTAAAGTGGTTCCACTTGCAGCCTGTTTTGTTATTCTGCCATCTGTGTTTGAGTCACTGAACTCCGTCTGACTGTTTCCACCCTTAAACTTGGCTGTGGTGAGGCTGTGGTGGTGAGGCTGTGGTGAGGCTGTGGTGAGGCCGTGGTGGTGAGGCTGTGGTGAGGCCGTGGTGGTGAGGCTGTGGTGAGGCGGCTGTGGTGAGGAGGCTGTGGTGAGGAGGCTGTGGTGAGGCCGTGGTGAGGAGGCTGTGAGGAGGCTGTGGTGAGGAGGCTGTGGTGAGGAGGCTGTGGTGAGGAAGCCGTGGTGAGGCTGTGGTGAGGAGGCTGTGGTGAGGAAGCCGTGGTGAGGCTGTGAGGAGGCTGTGGTGAGGCTGTGGTGAGGAGGCCGTGGTGGTGAGGAGGCTGTGGTGAGGAGGCCGTGGTGAAGAGGCTGTGAGGAGGCTGTGGTGAGGAAGCCGTGGTTAGGAGGCCGTGGTGAGGAGGCTGTGAGGAGGCCGTGGTGAGGAGGCCGTGGTGAGGAGGCTGTGGTGAGGCCGTGGTTAGGAGGCCGTGGTGAGGAGGCCGTGGTGAGGAGGCTGTGGTGAGGCTGTGGTGTGGCCGTGGTGGTGAGGCTGTGGTGAGGCGGCTGTGGTGAGGCCGTGGTGAGGAGGCTGTGAGGAGGCTGTGGTGAGGAGGCTGTGGTGAGGAGGCCGTGGTGAGGAGGCCGTGGTGAGGAGGCCGTGGTGAGGAGGCCGTGGTGGTGAGGCTGTGGTGAGGAGGCTGTGAGGAGGCCGTGGTGAGGAGGCTGTGAGGAGGCTGTGGTGAGGAGGCTGTGGTGAGGCCGTGGTGAGGAGGCTGTGGTGAGGCTGTGGTGAGGAGGCTGTGGTGAGGAGGCTGTGAGGAGGCCGTGGTGAGGAGGCTGTGAGGAGGCTGTGGTGAGGAGGCTGTGAGGAGGCTGTGGTGAGGAGGCTGTGAGGAGGCCGTGGTGAGGAGGCTGTGAGGAGGCCGTGGTGAGGAGGCTGTGAGGAGGCTGTGGTGAGGAGGCTGTGGTGAGGAGGCTGTGGTGAGGCTGTGGTGAGGAGGCTGTGGTGAGGCCGTGGTTAGGAGACCGTGGTGAGGAGGCTGTGGTGAGGAGGCTGTGAGGAGGCTGTGAGGAGGCTGTGAGGAGGCTGTGGTGAGGAGGCCATTGCAGAGCTAATTTGATTCCAAACAGAAACATAATCACTCAGTGACATAATGAAGCAGTTGTTTAATACAGATTAGGTGGCGAGCCGACAGGTGCGCTGACGTCCCGGCCGCCATTTTGCTGAGTGTCATTTTTTGAACGTGTCGTCGGCGAAATCAAAATGGAGGCTTAAGTTATTAAAACTGAGCAGCTTTGATCATTGGCTGCTGGACGGCAGGATTAGAGTCCTTCAGAGCAGCAGGCTGAGCATCCTGTCTGTCTGTCTGCCTGCCTGTCTGTCTGTCACTGTCTGCCTGCCTGTCTGTCTGTCTGTCACATCCTGTCTGTCTATCTGTCTGTCTCTCTCTCTCTCCCTCTCCCTCCCTCTATCTGTCTCTCTCTCTCTGCCCCCCTCTCTCTCTGTCTCTCTCTCCCTATCTGCCTGTCTCTCTCTCCCCCCTCCCCCCTCTGATCCCTCTTATTTCATCTCTCTGATGCGTCCTCTACTGTCTTTTGCTCTCCCCTCCTCCCTCTCTCTCTCTCTCTCCCTCTCTCTCTCCCCTCCTCCCCCCTCCCCCCCTCTCTCTCCGGCCAGCTGTCCGTCCCTCGTCCACCATCCCGTCTTCTCTCCCGGTCCTCCCGGTCCTCCCGTGTCTCCTGGCTCGCTCGGTGGCGAGCTATGAAGCGTCGCCATGGGTTTCATGGAGTTCTACCTGGAGATTGACCCGGTCACCCTGAACCTCATCATCCTGGTGGCCAGCTACGTCATCCTGCTGCTGGTCTTCCTCATCTCCTGCATCCTGTACGACTGCCGGGGCAAAGACCCCACCAAGGAGTACGCCCCCGACAACGCGCCGCCGCCGCCCAGCCAGTCGCCCATACGGCTTGTGGTCATGCAGAACTCGCCCGCCTCGTCCCGCTACGAGCCCAACAACGCGGCGGGCCACGGCGAGCCGCCGACGCCGGACCTGAGCCGGGACAGAGGAGAGAGGGAGCGGGAGAAGAGGAGCACTCTGGTCTGAGGAGGAAGAGGAGGAGGACGTGGACAGGGACTCATTTTTACTTTTCAACACCTGGGACGGCGTGGACGAGCTGCTGCGGCAGGAGGTAAGAGCCTGAAATACCTGTGAGGAGGCCAGAGAGAACACCTGTTTGGAACGGTGCCACCGGTATCGAGGCTGGAGACGTGATCCGTGTCTTCATCCTCACTCCACTGTGGAGAAAACAGCCAGCGTTCTTCACCTAAACACGTCCAGAGCCAGACCTCAGCGGTCACATTATCATTTCTGTGATCAGTTATGTCTTTGATCACATGACGACGTCCTCAGTTTGTAAAATGTCCCAAAATAGTTTTAAAAAGTCCAGAAAACATTAACTCAGAGAAAAGGACGTGATCATCACAACCACCTTCTGTTTTCATGTCAATCAGCTGATCACTAACCTGACATCTTACTCCCTCTACGGGGACCAAGACACTGTTTCCCAACTACTTGTGCTGTTTGTTCTCAGGTTAAAAGTCTTCTAAACAACCAGCACAGGTTCACAGTGCACTTTATATAAATATATTAGATTAGAATATTACAGATATTAAACTGTTATTAACACACCGCTCACACACCTGAATGTTTACTGACACTGTGGGGACCTCTGCGCGGTGGGGACCTCTGCGCGGTGGGGACCTCTGCGCGGTGGGGACCTCTGCGCGGTGGGGACCTCTGCGCTGTGGGGACCTCTGCGCTGTGGGGACCTCTGCGCGGTGGGGACCTCTGCGCGGTGGGGACCAAGACGTTGTTTATTTTTAGTTTACCTCTTTACGGGGTGAAGGTTCGGGGTCCCGATGGGTTCAACAACTGATGGACTGTTTCTGTTAAACTTACACATCCCAACAATCTCTCCCAGTCCAGCGACCCCGACACCTCGTTGGCTGGTTGTCAGTGTCCCAGGAGGCTTCGTCCAAACTGAAACTAAACTGTGACGGAGGCTCAGACGAACTTCTGCCATTACAACGATCTCAGTAAATAAAACATTAGTGTTGTAATGAACCGTTAGACCGGCCGCATGCCAACATGCGTGTGAGGTCAGTTGTTCCTGTGAAGGACAGACGTGCACACGGTGCCGTGACAGCCCGCTGTAATCCAGAGCTGTCTATGGATCTGAGCAGCTGATTGGTCCCATGATCAGATTAACAGCCAATCAGAACCTGATTAATTAAAGCGTCAGGCCGGTCTGTCGGCACCACCGGGCAGTTCAGTGTGTAGTGGAGGTCTATAGTGTGTGTGTGTGCTAGTTAGTCAGTGTGTCAGTGTGTAGTGGAGGTCTATAGTGTGTGTGTGTGTGCTAGTTAGTCAGTGTGTCAGTGTGTAGTGGAGGTCTATAGTGTGTGTGTGTGCTAGTTAGTCAGTGTGTAGTGGAGGTCTATAGTGTGTGTGTGTGCTAGTTAGTCAGTGTGTTAGTGTGTAGTGGAGGTCTATAGTGTGTGTGTGTGCTAGTTAGTCAGTGTGTTAGTGTGTAGTGGAGGTCTATAGTGTGTGTGTGTGTGTGCTAGTTAGTCAGTGTGTTAGTGTGTAGTGGAGGTCTATAGTGTGTGTGTGTGTTAGTTAGTCAGTGTGTCAGTGTGTAGTGGAGGTCTATAGTGTGTGTGTGTGCTAGTTAGTCAGTGTGTCAGTGTGTAGTGGAGGTCTATAGTGTGTGTGTGTGCTAGTTAGTCAGTGTGTAGTGGAGGTCTATAGTGTGTGTGTGTGCTAGTTAGTCAGTGTGTAGTGGAGGTCTATAGTGTGTGTGTGTGCTAGTTAGTCAGTGTGTTAGTGTGTAGTGGAGGTCTATAGTGTGTGTGTGTGCTAGTTAGTCAGTGTGTAGTGGAGGTCTATAGTGTGTGTGTGTGCTAGTTAGTCAGTGTGTCAGTGTGTAGTGGAGGTCTATAGTGTGTGTGTGTGTGTGCTAGTTAGTCAGTGTGTCAGTGTGTAGTGGAGGTCTATAGTGTGTGTGTGTGTGTGCTAGTTAGTCAGTGTGTTAGTGTGTAGTGGAGGTCTATAGTGTGTGTGTGTGTTAGTTAGTCAGTGTGTTAGTGTGTAGTGGAGGTCTATAGTGTGTGTGTGTGTGTGTGTGTGTGTGCTAGTTAGTCAGTGTGTTAGTGTGTAGTGGAGGTCTATAGTGTGTGTGTGTGCTAGTTAGTCAGTGTGTTAGTGTGTAGTGGAGGTCTATAGTGTGTGTGTGTGTGTGTGTGTGTGCTAGTTAGTCAGTGTGTTAGTGTGTAGTGGAGGTCTATAGTGTGTGTGTGTGTGTGCTAGTTAGTCAGTGTGTCAGTGTGTAGTGGAGGTCTATAGTGTGTGTGTGCTAGTTAGTCAGTGTGTCAGTGTGTAGTGGAGGTCTATAGTGTGTGTGTGCTAGTTAGTCAGTGTGTCAGTGTGTAGTGGAGGTCTATAGTGTGTGTGTGTGTGTGCTAGTTAGTCAGTGTGTCAGTGTGTAGTGGAGGTCTATAGTGTGTGTGTGCTAGTTAGTCAGTGTGTCAGTGTGTAGTGGAGGTCTATAGTGTGTGTGTGCTAGTTAGTCAGTGTGTTAGTGTGTAGTGGAGGTCTATAGTGTGTGTGTGCTAGTTAGTCAGTGTGTCAGTGTGTAGTGGAGGTCTATAGTGTGTGTGTGTGTGTGTGTGTGCTAGTTAGTCAGTGTGTCAGTGTGTAGTGGAGGTCTATAGTGTGTGTGTGTGCTAGTTAGTCAGTGTGTCAGTGTGTAGTGGAGGTCTATAGTGTGTGTGTGCTAGTTAGTCAGTGTGTCAGTGTGTAGTGGAGGTCTATAGTGTGTGTGTGTTAGTTAGTCAGTGTGTCAGTGTGTAGTGGAGGTCTATAGTGTGTGTGTGTTAGTTAGTCAGTGTGTCAGTGTGTAGTGGAGGTCTATAGTGTGTGTGTGTTAGTTAGTCAGTGTGTCAGTGTGTAGTGGAGGTCTATAGTGTGTGTGTGTGTTAGTTAGTCAGTGTGTCAGTGTGTAGTGGAGGTCTATAGTGTGTGTGTGTTAGTTAGTCAGTGTGTCAGTGTGTAGTGGAGGTCTATAGTGTGTGTGTGTGTGTGTGTTAGTTAGTCAGTGTGTTAGTGTGTAGTGGAGGTCTATAGTGTGTGTGTGTGTTAGTTAGTCAGTGTGTTAGTGTGTAGTGGAGGTCTATAGTGTGTGTGTGCTAGTTAGTCAGTGTGTCAGTGTGTAGTGGAGGTCTATAGTGTGTGTGTGTGTTAGTTAGTCAGTGTGTAGTGGAGGTCTATAGTGTGTGTGTGTGTGTTAGTTAGTCAGTGTGTCAGTGTGTAGTGGAGGTCTATAGTGTGTGTGTGTGTTAGTTAGTCAGTGTGTCAGTGTGTAGTGGAGGTCTATAGTGTGTGTGTGTGTTAGTTAGTCAGTGTGTCAGTGTGTAGTGGAGGTCTATAGTGTGTGTGTGTGTGTTAGTTAGTCAGTGTGTAGTGGAGGTCTATAGTGTGTGTGTGTGTGTTAGTTAGTCAGTGTGTAGTGGAGGTCTATAGTGTGTGTGTGTGTGTGTTAGTTAGTCAGTGTGTCAGTGTGTAGTGGAGGTCTATAGTGTGTGTGTGTGTTAGTTAGTCAGTGTGTAGTGGAGGTCTATAGTGTGTGTGTGTGTTAGTTAGTCAGTGTGTCAGTGTGTAGTGGAGGTCTATAGTGTGTGTGTGTGCTAGTTAGTCAGTGTGTCAGTGTGTAGTGGAGGTCTATAGTGTGTGTGTGCTAGTTAGTCAGTGTGTCAGTGTGTAGTGGAGGTCTATGGAGGCCTCCATGAGGACAATCAGCAGAAACACCAATGGAGGTTCTGGGGAAATCTTTCTGTTCTATCAAATCTCCGTCGCTCAGAAAGTAAAACCTGAAACAGTTCAGATCTCTTCTGGAGGTTCACAGATCTTTAGATCCACTGTTGTTCTGGATCAACATGTTCTCTGTCTTTCTTTAGTCTCCTCTGATGAACAACATGTCTGAAGTCTTTTCTCACTCATTCTGCTTCACTGACTTCTGGAACCTTCTAGCTGAGGTTGGACACATTTTAGGGACATGAAGAAGAAGAAGATCCTCCAAGAGACGACGTCACCAGAAAAAGAAGCAGCAGCGTTCAGAGAGTTCAGAGGGTTAAAGAGGGTTAAAGTGTCTCTGCCTCTGTTCTGTGCTGAACTATCCTCACGAGAGGATAATCACTGTCACAGTAGAAACATCGTGAATCAAACAGGGTCTGAATGTTTCATGTAAATCATGCTAAACCTCTGTAACGTCTACGTAAAGCTGCCGACATGCAGCTTTACGATGTTTCCCTGAACTCTACACGTGGTCTCTATAAGCAGATGAAACTGTTCAAGTTGCTGACGTCAGATGTAGAAAAGTGATTTCATGAGGAAGAATGGTTCTAATTTAACTGAAGAGTGAAGCAAACGACTGAAAATATAACCGAGACAACTTTCAGAAAAGAATCAAGAACTAATTCGTTAACTTATTTGATTTTTTAAGACTGAAAAAGAACTTTTCACGTCCCAAAGACTCAAAGACCAAATAAAAGTGGACTCATGTTTAGAAATGTTTTAGTTTCCTCCTGATTTATAAGAAATATGTGAATGAATGTTTCTTTAGACGTTTCAGATATTAAAAACTTCCCAGCACGACCTATTAAGCACATTTTCATGTTTATCACAATTACTGATACAATTACTTTGAATTGTTGTTTCCAAATCAGTTTAAGTTACTTTGTGAGTTTGTGCATTTTAGTTTAGTTTCTATTGTTTTAAAAATGTTCAGTTTTTAGTTGATAGTAGTTTTTAACAGCATCATCATCCGAAACCTAATATATATAATACTATATTTATTATATATCTATGATATATTTATTATTTATTATATATTTATTATATATCTATTATATATTTATTATTTATTATATATTTATTACATATCTATTATATATTTATTATATATCTATGATATATTTATTATCTATTATATATTTATTATATATTTATTATATATTTATTATTTATCTATTATTTATCTATTATATATTTATTATATATTTATTATATATTTATTATTTATCTATTATTTATCTATTATATATTTATAACAGTGTTTGAGGCTCTGTCTGACCCCCCCAGCACACACAGAGCAGAGCATCAGCTCCCCTCCCCCCAGCTCTCCGGTCCCTGAGGTCCCGGACTGTAAGCTCTTCGTCCTCGGACCGGGCCTGTAAATCCCCCCCCCCCCCCCCAGCATAAAGCCCCACTGGACAGGAATAATGAATGGATGCATGGAGGCGTCACTCATCCCCTTGACGTATGCTGACCGGGGGGGGGCTTACAGTGTGATGGCCTCTGTGGGGGGGTGGAGGTTTACACATGTGGGGGTGGGGGGGGGGGTCAGCAGCTGTTGGTGTTAACGGAGATTTGCTGGATGGTGTTAAAGTCAGCTGATTGTTTGGAGGGAAACACCGCGTTCACCGCTTCATGCTAACAAGCTAACAAGCTAACAAGCTAACATGCTAACAGTTAGCTCACACTGGGGGGGGGGCAGACTGTCCTTTAGCTCAGCGGCCCCCACCTTCCTCATGTCAGACCATGGTTCCACGGACCTTCACTGGGGGGGGGGCAGACTGGGGGGGTACGACCGACAAAAAACAACATCAGCGCATAAAGATACAACTCACCGCTCCGCTGAAGCAGCGGGGGCCTGAGCCGGTCCACCTGGGGGGTGGAGGGTCCCTCAGGTGCCTGTCCCTGCTCCACAGACAGGGTGCTGGGAGGAGGAGCCTCCTCTGCTGGTCGCCACATGTCACGCAGAGCGGGTTTGGCGCGTGAGACTCACCTGTGGCGGTAAATCCAGACTCCTGATGTCTTTTAAAGGCTGCTTTCTTCTTCTTCTTCTTCTTCTTCTGGGGACTCGGAGGCTCTTCTTCTTCTTCTTCTTCTTCTTCTTCTTCTGGGGACTCGGAGGCTCTTCTTCTTCTTCTTCTTCTTCTTCTTCTGTCTCCTCATTGGGCCTTTTCCCCTTTCCAAACACCTTGCGTGACATGTCACGTGACCGAGACGAGCGTCTTTACCTGTCTTCACCTGTGTCAAGAGACACAGGCGGATGTAGTTGGGAGAGAATCCGGTCATTTTTCAAAATAAAACATCTTTCAGACTGATCATCAATAAAACATTTATTATTATTATTATTATTATTATTAGTTTATTTATTTTTTACGGTACCAAACAAAACTAGTTTTGTGGTGTCACGTGTAGAGATTTGTTGATCACGTGACTTTGTTCAGTGTTAGCATGTTGCTATGCTACGGGGCGGACCAATCAGAGCAGCTGGGGTCTTAAAGAGACACGAGCCGAAGAAAGCAGGTGGACGTGGAAACATGTTCGAGTCACACCTGCACGTGATTTTAGAAACTGTGGACGGGATGAAAACATTCTGGATGCCCTCACGTGCAGCGGGACAGATGTGCATTAGCAGCTAGCAGCTAGCAGCTGACAGCGACCCGTACAGATAGTTTGGTGTTGCCTGGATACACTGATCCAATCTGATCACTAACTTGTGTTTAGTCACTTTGGTGCGTTAGAGGGTCAGTTTGGATCCAACACAACATCTGCATAACACACAATAACACAGACCAGCAGCTCTGATGTTCTGTGAGGTAAAATTAGTGTTTTTGCCAATGGAGTCTGGTGGAAGAGAGTGTTCAGATCGTAATAATCATTTTCAATGCTATTTTCCCCTCGTGTTCATTTATCCTATCAGCTGAACTTAAATATTTTATTGATTTTTTGTTGTACTTTTTAGTTTAAAATTAATTCCATGTGTTTTTGTCTCACGTTTTTGAAAGGTCTCTGTCACACCTGCTGAAAAACATCAAATCCCAGAAGCCCCTATAATTCCTGCCGCCAGCCTCCGTCCAGCTGCGGCGCTCAGACCCTCAGACGGACTCGGCCACGTCCCATCATCAGGACCGGCCGACAGACTTTACGCCCTTCGGTCCGTCACCACGTCAGACTGGACCGGTCGGCTGACAGCGGTGGACACACACAGAACATTAATCTAACTTGATGTCGGCTCCATCGTGGCCATCTGATGATATGAGCACCAATAATGTCATAAAACTCTTCACGGTTTCATAGATACCATCTGCCTGAATCTAAGAGATATTTGTCAAATGCAAAATATTTAAAAGCAAACTTTTCACCAGCTGCTGCTCCTCCTCAGTCTGCTGTGCTAACAGCTAACAGCTAGCAGCTAACAGCTAACAGCTAGCTGAATATTTAAAGGGCAACTGTGGTTATTTTTAAATATGGGAACTATTTTTAGATATTTTGGGTTTGAAATGACTAGTATGTATAAAAAGTTATGGAAGTGGTCCAGTAGATCACCTCAGCCAGCAGCCACCAAACGGGCTGCAATGGGATCTTCTGAGCTAAAATCCCTGTTTTAGTGAATGTAGTCTGGTGTGTGTGCTGTTTGTGGTTAAACCAAAAGGATCTTCCAGGTCTCTCTCTGTAGGGATCCTTTCCATGATGATGTCACACACTTAGAATAACACTCTGAGCCTGTCAGTGGATCAAACAAGCTCTT
This sequence comes from Pempheris klunzingeri, assembly GCF_042242105.1. Taxonomy (NCBI): domain Eukaryota; kingdom Metazoa; phylum Chordata; class Actinopteri; order Acropomatiformes; family Pempheridae; genus Pempheris; species Pempheris klunzingeri. Next base: position 819,644 of record NC_092031.1, read on the forward strand.
TTAGTGGACCTACTGTGATCAGGTGCAGTTGTCCCAAAGGATCACGTTGCAGCCATTGCAGCCCGTTTGGTGTCTGCTGGCTGAGGTGATCTACTGGACCAGTTCCAACACTTTTACTACCTACCAGTCACTCAGTCACCAGGATGTGGACACAGAGGACCAGGGGGGGAAACAGTGGAGTGACCAGCTTTAAATGCTTAAAGTTAAAACACAGGTGTTTTCCATAGTTAGTCAGAGAACTAGCAGCTAGTGTTGGTAAGGCCCAAATAACTCCAGATCAGGTGTCTCAGTCAGGTCAGAGGGCAAACGACCAAAACAGAAGTCTGTTCAAACAGCTGCGTTTCCAAACCGCAGCTTCGTTTAATCACGTAATCTCTGTAATGATGTAATATTATTCATACTTAAAATCTTTTCTGGGAGAGCGCACCGTTAATCTGCACCAGTTTGTCACATCAGAATCATTTCAGATGGACTCATGAAAAAAGCTCTTACATAAACAGAAACCCTCGTAATGAGCGGCGCTCTGAGGCACGATGGGTCTGAGCTAACGAACCGATCAGGAAGCCTTCAGTGTTTCACCTCCTGCAGACTCCAGCTGATCATGTTGGAGGTTTGTGATCTGGACACTTATGGATCTCAGTCACTGTGAAGCTCCTCAGAGAGCAGGTTCAGGAGGATCGGGGGCTTCGCTCTCCGCCGCTTTTCTGTGTGTTTCCTTGTAAAAAGGCCCAAAACAGATTCATTTCCTGTCTTTTATTCTGCCTGCTTCTGACCGACGGTCATCGTCGGTGTTCTGTGCACCCAAATGGCTAACTGGCCTAATCTCCGCTCCTTCCTGAAACCACACGACCCCCCCCGACCCAAAAGACTCTCTGCTCCCACGTCAGCTCGTCCCGGCCGCTCATTGGCTGCGGCTCCGTCTGACAGATGATCCGACTCGTGCCGGCGAGGCCCCGACCGGACAAATCCTCTTACATAAAAAAGCAGCGCACCGCCAGCTGAGCAGCCGACCAATGGCTGCGTCCCGTCCACAACCGTCACCCCCCCCAGATTCCATGTTTGTGGATTATACAGCGACCGCCGCAGAGCATTAGCAGCATGTATTATGTGTTTGTTTTTGCCCTCTGCTGGTTTTTGTCTGCGGGGGGGTTACGTAAGCTCCAGGTTGGTTTTGTCAGACCACCTTAAAGCTGAAGTCAAGCTGAGCTCCTGCTGCGCATCAAAGATGTCAGATCTTGTAACGTGATGTTGTTCAAACCTCCAACTCTTATATTTATCTCTAGTTTGGATCCTCAGCAGCTCTCAGAGACACATTTTCATGTTTTTTTGTTCATCTGTGGAGACAGAGCTGGTGTTCGGGCTCCTCCTCATCCGTCCTGTGGACAAAAGGCAGAGATGTAAAGTGATGTAACCACGGCGACACTAATCCTGCCGACACATCAGAGAAATTAATACAAAGAGGAAGATTAAAGTCAAACGACCTGCAGCCATCGAGGTCAAACAACAGCTTCTTCCTATCAAACTCTTTTATTTTGTTTTTTTATTTGATTTGATTTGAATTTCTTTATTTGTTTTATTTTAGTTTTGGACTTTTTAATGTATTTTTTAAGTTGATTCAAACATTCTCCTGTTATTTGATGAGGACGATCGGCACAGACAGGTTCAGCTAATGTTCAGCTCTTTATTATAACGACCAATACAGAAACACGAACGATCAGTTCACGAGAAAACAGCAGGTCCAGCCAGCTGACAACGTCCTTCAGCCTCGTCAGGGTTTAAAACACATCGAATAAAAAAACATCATTAAACGTTGCAGAATCAGGATGTTGTGTTGAAAGCTCCGGAGAAAACTAGTAAGTGAACCTTGAGTTTAGATGATTCTGTCCAGATTCATGAGGCGTTCGTCTGAAAGTTTATCTACTGACCTGCAGGATGATTATTATTAATGACTAATTATAAATATTGATAATAATCACTAACTAACTGACTGACTGAGTTAGTTAGTCAGTTAGTCAGTTAGTTAGTTAGTTAGTCAGTCTGGTTGTCGTCCTTCAGCTGCTGTTTTCCTCTCTGGAGGAGTTTTTTCTGTTTCTGTCAAACGATCGAATGACTCTGGAGTGAATCTTGTTTCCACCGCGGAGAGACGAAGCCGCTCGTGTTCGAACGGGAACGAACTTATTGTGTTTAGTTTTTGTTTGTTTGTTCTGTCTTAAATGTGTAAAGACGATAACGTGATCTGAAGTTTAAAGGATTTAGATTTTATTTACCTGCTGAGAACAAAGAAAAGTGTGAATCTGAATAAAACCTGGAAACTGAGCTGTTGTTTTTACTGACTGATTAGAAGAAAGAAGTGCTGCTAATTAGCACGTTAGCATTCTAACACACTCCAGCTAACCGTCGGTATGTTAGCACTGTCATTAGCAACTTAGCTGACGTTAGCATTTAGCTCAAAACACCACTGAACGAATAAACACCAGCCGACAGCGGACGATGTTGGTGTCAAACAGAGCTTTCACCCAGCAGGCCGCTGATCCTCCTCCGACTGACGGTGGAAGTCAACATTTAGTTGCCTAAATGGAACCGTTAGCTTAGCTTAGCTTAGCTTAGCTGTGTGCGTAATGTAATGAGGTTATGAAGGCTGGTCCCCATCTGTCCAGCAGTCACCTGTTCGACCCGTTCTGTCCCTTTAAGACGAGGACGTGTTAGAAAAGAGACGAGAGCCTCTTGTTCCTCTGAGAGCAGGAAGACAAAACAGTTCCACTTCCTGGTAGAAAAGTACCAGGATGTTCCTCATCATGGGCCCACAGAGCCTGGAGGACTAGTACCTCAGGCCTGCTGAGCTGGCTAACTTCCTGTTAGCTCTGTGCTAACTTCCTGTTAGCCCTGTGCTAACTTCTAGATCTAGATATTTTCGGACTGAATGGATCAAACTGACTGTAACATAAAACAAACATTTACAGACGTCTTTCACAAAGTGAGTCTGAGGGAAAAAGGCCCAAAAGGCCAAACGGTGTCACATGACGGACGCCACAGTTTGGTCACCTGTAGTCCACAGCTAGTTAGCATGTAAGCTAACAACAACGACAGGCTCTCTGGACTTCGGTCCGTCAGCCCGTCGGTGGACAGCAGCTGACTGAAGACTGAATTACATCACGAGCTTTCTGTGTTTTTGTGTCACTTTGGAGTAACTTGGTGTTGTTCTGTGGTTATTTTCAGTTTCTCTGGTTGTTCTTTGGTCTTCACAGATTCTTCTAGAGCTTCAGAGTCAGAGTTCATCCTGACAACTAGAACCCTCTCAGGTTTATATAGTAGTTAGTATCATAAAGGGGGGGTAAAGACATTTAGCTGTAGTGTTTGGAGACCCCCCCCCCCCACACACACACACACACTACATTGGTCATGTTGTGTTTTCAACAGGGAACATTTCCTCCTAAAAGCGATGGAGGGATTAGCAGCACCCTGATCTGCCCCCGTCCACTCCCAGAGATGGGATTACATAACGCCAGCTGAGCGGGTGATGAAGGGGGGGGGCAGGAGACAAAGTGAATGAAAAGGGCCGAGCACCCCCCCAGTCAGATGTGTGGACACGCTTCACCTCATGAGCTCATTGGATCAGTTCACGTGTTTTTATTTTCACTGGATGAAGAAGTGAAAATAAATCTATTATTATTATTATTACTAGTGGGACTTTACTGCAGTGAAGGCCTCCTCCTCCTCCTCCTCCTCCTCCATGAGGGGTTTACTGTGATCCACAGACAGCTGCTGCCCCCCAGTGGTCACTGTCAGACTGGCCTTCACCACCATCACCATTATCATCATCATCATCATCATCATTCAGACCAACTGATGAAAAGAAACAAAGATTAAAAAAAAGACAAGAACAAAGAAAATAAACCACACGTTTTCATCTGCAGCACATTTTATTAGATAGATCCATAAATCATATATATATATATATAGATATAGATATATATATATATATATATATAGATGAAGTGCTGCTGTATTAAATCATATTAAATCAGTAATAAGGAGCAGGACACTCGGCTCAGTTCCTCCCGTCCTTCTTAGAATAAACTCCAAAGATAATAAATAATAAATTGTTATTTCCAGTCTTGAGAAAAACACTTTTTCTGGTCCACAAAAACTTCACTAATAATCAGCATCAGTGTTTTACAGGATAAAATCTGAACAGGAACTTAACGTTTTAACTTTTGTGAGGTAAAATCAGTGTTTTTGTCAGTGGGGTCTGGTGTGAGATAACCACTCTCACCAAACTCCACTGACACAAACATTCATCTTACCACTTAGAACATGGGACTGTTAGTTTAAAGGGTTAGTTCATGTAAACTCACCATTTAAAACACCAAAGTCACACAGTAACACAGACACACTGACTGATGGAGGCAGCAGCTCCTGTGTCCTGTTCTCTAAAATCCCTGTTTTAGTGAATGTAGTCTGGTGTGTGTGCTGTTTGTGGTTAAACCAAAAGGATCTTCCAGGTCTCTCTCTGTAGGGATCCTTTCCATGATGCTGTCACACACTTAGAATAACACTCTGAGCCTGTCAGTGGATCAAACAAGCTCTTTTAGTGGACCTACTGCTGCTGGCTGAGGTGATCTACTGGACTTGGAAGATCCAAAGAAAAAAGAATCTCTCTTATAAAAAAGAAGCCGAGACACAAACTTGAACTTTTATTCATTTATTCTTATTCTGATCATGAGAAACATAATCGAGGACAAATATAGGAAAAATATCTTTGAACACAGATTGAACAGATTGAGAGCTGCAGCGCTGAACAGCAGGATGCAGGAGAGAGAAACCACAGCGAACAGAAGGAACAACTGAAGAAGAAAACAGGGTGAATACATTCCTCTGGGCCGTCAAGCTATTCACACGTAAGCGTCTAAACGGAGGCTGAAGGAGGAGGAGCGGAGCACCTGGTGCAACAGCAGCCTGAGGATTGAATCAGCTGCACCTGCACAGGTGTGACGGGGGTCAGAGGGGCTGAGGTATTTCAACTACACAGGGAGGAGAGGGTCGAACACGAAACGAACCCTGGAGGGTTTCCGTAATGCCCATGCGTTTTGGTAACATGTCTGAATATATTCATGTGGCCCCTCCCAAAGTACACAGGAAATATCTATGTAGGAAAACAGGCTGTACAAAAACAATAGCTCTGTAGAAACATTAAAACCTTTAATATATCAATATATCCTTTATAGACTGTGTTCTTTTGGTCTGTAGTAAAGAGTACTAAAGTGGCTCCACGGTAAAACACAACACCGCTCACCCAGCGTTTCAAATATACATTCATGTCTCACTCGGCCACCGGGGGGCGCACTCCTCGCTGCGCTACACTTTGGAAAAACACGACAAAGAGAAAGAAATAGAAATAGAGCTCATGCCAAAGAACCATCTATTGCACTGACAGTTTGGTTTCTATGAGTTAAAGAAGAACAAAACAAAAACCTGTTCAGACTAAATCTGTAGTCTTTGTGTTTATTTGTTCCACCTTCTCACACTGTAAAAGCAGGCGGCGGTCAGCAGACCTTCACTGGATCCTGGGGGTAACAGGGAGAAACCCTGAAAACTAAAGACGTATTCTAAAGGAAGGACAGCGATCAGCCGACAAAGCTCGGTGACGATTTTAGTGGAAAGCAGCAGGAGAAAGATGCTGCTGTCTGCTGGACTGGTCACAAACTAAAACAACATAAAGATCACAGAGGATCTACAGCCAGCTGCTTATGACACAACTTAGTACGGAAGAAATGTAAAAATGTGACACAAAATATTGACTTAGAACAATTATATTGATTTAAAAATGATTTCGCGGCTTCTGCATACTGATTGACCAATCAGAAGAGCGGGCGGATAGCACCAGTGTTCAAGAACCAGAAGTCCTGAAAACAGCGTTGTGAGAGTTTGAGGCTGAGATCAGCTCCAAGTAAAGACTGACGACAACATGACTCAGCTGTGTGTCCCCGCCTCCGTTAAAGCTGCCTAACGCTGCCGTAACGCTGCCAGATGAGCCGTGTGGCGGCTCCACGGTGCTTTAAAGAACCCGTCAGGCTGAAGCACCTGCGGAGTTTCTGTTCCAGCATGTTTCCTAAACTCTAAACTCTAAATTACACTTTAGACTTCAGAAGTTCTCCTCTGGTGTTCCGACGTATCGTGGCGTCGACTTTATCGCCGCCGTGGCTGTTTGAGATGTTTGGTGAAACGGAGGTTGTGTGAGCAGGAGGAGAAACGATCGGCGATGCACCAGATGACGTCTCATGTAAACTTATTATGTAACTTTAACGTGAACACGTGCTAATTATCAGTTTGAGCCCAATAAATCCACAAGTTCAAACTTTTTGTTCACCAAGTTACAAAAAGTGAGTTCCTCTGTTTGAGTTTTTCCCCCAATGTTTGTAGCTCTATGGTGGAACAGACTGACCATTAACTGACAGACACCAGACACAAACACTAAAACACTGACCAGCTGACGCTCTTCCTGTGTGGGAGCCAATCAGAACCCGTCCTGCCTGAGGGCCCCGGTGATGTCACAGCAGAGGTGACATCACAAGATAACGTCTTTAATGTTAGAGATTAAAAACACAAGAACAAATGTCACCGAGATGAAGTGAAGAAGTGATGAAGTGAAGAAGTGATGAAGTGAAGAAGTGATGAAGGTGAAGAAGTGATGAAGGTGAAGAAGTGATGATGAAGCTACACGACAGCAGGTGGCTGAACATTCATGTCACAGGGAGCAGAACCAAGGCAGGTATGTACATGTGAACAGGTGCATTGTGGGAGCACACCTGCACGAGGGCGGAGTCTGTGAGGGGAGGGCAGAGAGCGAGGCGTCGGCAGGTCTAAAGTGCCGTTATGGTACAGCGGGGGGGGGGGCGGAGGTCAGAGGTCAGACGTCAGGAGGGTCCACGGGGTCCCGACAGGTGTGTGTGTGTGTGTGTGTCCTAAATAACGGGCTCGACTCGCTGCGGCCGCCGTCTCTGGACAGCTGCTGGGCGACGGTTGCCGTAGCAACAGATGGAGACATCACAAGGGTTTGGTTCAGCTCAGAAAGAGGAAACACATTCTGTCCATCAGGTCGTTTAAAGTCTGGAACGAAGCAGATTTAACCCTTCGTGTGCCGCGAGTCGAGCCATCAGGTGTGTGTGTGTGTGTGTGTGTGTGTGTGTGTGTGTGTGTGTGTGTGTGTGTGTGTGTCCTCACAGCAGCCTGTGCTGTGCCTCGTACTTGGCCAGGACGTTCTTGGTGCGTCCCAGCTCTTTCCTCAGCTCGGCCACCTCCCGCCTCAGAGCCGAGTTCTCCTTCTCCAGGAAACTCGCCCGGATGGCGATCTGGTTCTCTTTGAGCCGCCGGGCGTCACGGGAACGCTTCGCCGCCAAGTTGTTCTTCCTGCGCCGGGCCCAGTATTTGTCATCCTGCTCGAAGAACACAAGGGAGGAGAGGAGATGTGAAAAACAAGGGAGGTCTATAGTGTGTGTGTGCTAGTTAGTCAGTGTGTCAGTGTGTAGTGGAGGTCTATAGTGTGTGTGTGTGCTAGTTAGTCAGTGTGTTAGTGTGTAGTGGAGGTCTATAGTGTGTGTGTGTGTGTGTGTGTGTTAGTGTGTAGTGGAGGTCTATAGTGTGTGTGTGTGCTAGTTAGTCAGTGTGTCAGTGTGTAGTGGAGGTCTATAGTGTGTGTGTGCTAGTTAGTCAGTGTGTTAGTGTGTAGTGGAGGTCTATAGTGTGTGTGTGTTAGTTAGTCAGTGTGTCAGTGTGTAGTGGAGGTCTATAGTGTGTGTGTGTTAGTTAGTCAGTGTGTCAGTGTGTAGTGGAGGTCTATAGTGTGTGTGTGTTAGTTAGTCAGTGTGTTAGTGTGTAGTGGAGGTCTATAGTGTGTGTGTGTTAGTTAGTCAGTGTGTTAGTGTGTAGTGGAGGTCTATAGTTAATTAATTAGATTCAGCTTGGACACATTTCAGGGGTGTGAAGCTTGTGAAACGTCCCCAGCAGCAGAGTCTCTGGCCTGCAGCCACACACACACTTTGTATTTGAACAAATTAAAAGCCCAAATCCTCTCTGCCTGCCCCCACAGGGGCCAGAGGGAGGGTCACATATAAGCCTCTTAACCAGGAGAACACGCCCCCTCCCCGGAGAAGGACCAATAGGAGAGCAACGCATGTATCCCAGCATGCCGTGCAGGTTTAAATCCAGTCGATTATAATCAGCACTAATGGTTCGATCTTAACATTTAACAGAGATCCAAATGTTCCTGAAGCTCTTCACTCACTGTTCAGATCTATCATACAGTAGAGTTTACCTATATTTCATCAATATATATATTAATATGTTTCTACCCATGATCCTCCCTGTCCACATCCTGGTGTGTGAGTGACTGGTAGGTAGTAAAAGTGTTGGAACTGGTCCAGTAGATCACCTCAGCCAGCAGACACCAAACGGGCTGCAATGGCTGCAACGTGATCAAAGCCACCAGACTCCATTCACAAAAACACTACTTTTGGTTCGTAACAACGCAGGAGCTGCTGGTTCACTGCTGCCTCCATCAGTCAGTTCGTTTGTGTTGTTGTGTGACTTAAAAGGTGTAAAGAGTTTGTTCAGATCCAACATAATAATTATTTAACACATAATAACACAGACAAACTGACTGATCGAGGCCGCAGCAGACCAGCTGCTCCTGTGTTCTCTGAAGTAAAATCACTGTTTTTATCAATGGGGTCTGGTGGAAAAAGACAGAGTTCATCTTGTCAGAACCAACTCCAAATTACCTTCAGGTCCTCGGGGATGAACACCTTGCGAGCTTTCTTGATCATCGGTTGAGGTTTCAGCTCCTCGGCGGAGAACTTGCGTTTGCGGGGGTCGAACATCTCCTGGCCCGGCACGCTGGACAGAGCCAGGTCGGCCGGGTCGGGCTCGTATCCCACGGGAACCTGGATGGAGTCCGGGTCGATGGGGCTCGGAGTGTTTCTGGAGCTCGGGAGGCCTGGAGGAAGACGCGAGTCAGAGGTCAGAGGTCACGGACGTCACACCTGCTGTCTCACCTCACCTCGGTAAGACAGACCAAACTGTCTCACATCGATAATTAAAAACCTGATGATCGTCCGATTATAAAACTCTAATTAATAAACAAACAAAACAAACTCTTCAGTAACCACATGGAGAGAAGACATTAAAATACATCTATTTTAAATCAATAAAAGCAAATTACAGCAGGAAGCACTCTAAATATTAACTAGGGAATATTAGGATTAAATTATTACACACTTTGAAGGAAGTTACCTACAACACATTTAGAGTTAGAATATTCACAGTGAAATGTTTCTTAGATGCATCAACACATAATAAAAAAAACCCCAGAAAAAACACATAATTTTTCTAATTCTTAACTGTGTGCTTTTATTTTTTTTGTCTGTCCCTTTGAGCTGCTGTAACAGCAACGTTTCCCCACTGAGGGATCAATAAATAAATATCTTATCTTATCTTATAATTACAGCACTGAGAGTAAACAATCAGTGGATTATAATCATTCAGGCATGAATGTGGCTGATGTGCTTCTTTATCAGCAGGAATCATAATCATTTACTGGTTCATCTATAGTTTGTGTTAAAACTCTAAAAACATCAGCAGCAGTCGAGAAAAGTTCCTCAAGATTAAATTTACACACAGAAATGTTCTAAAGCTGCAGTGACGAGCTGCAGCCTGCAGGTGGAGACACACCTGCAGGCTGCAGCTCTGTGAGAGTGTGTGTGTGTGTGTGTGTGTGTGTGTGAGTGCGTGTGTGTGTGTGTGTGAGTGTGTGTGTGTGTGTGTGTGTGTGTGTGTGTGTGTGTGTGCTCAGGTGACAAACAGGAAGTGCTGGGCCATGACAGTGTGTGTTTCCTGTAGTGAACCCTAACGGTCAGTGTGTTCACCAGACTCCACCACTACAACATCGTCTGTCACAGAAATATTTAGAATAAAATATGATATTAAACACGTTAACAACCACACTGACGTTTCAAGTGCTTTAAAATGTTCAGTAGAGTCGAACAGATGGTCGGTACTAAAGCATTCTGGGATACCTGGCGGCCAGAAGTCACCACCTGATGCATCCTGGGTAAAGTGGGCGGGATCACAGCGGCTAGCGGCGGGTTTTCCGACTCTGTGCCCGTCCCGTGAAGGGGTCGTGTGTGTGTGTGTGTGATGTGGAGGAGCAGCAGGACAGCAGCACATGATGTTCCTCGCTGCCTCAAACGTGGCGCCGCCAGACATCCTGACACGTGTGTGTGTGTGTGTGTGTGTGTGTGTGTGTGTGTGTGTGTGTGTGTGTGAGAGCCGCTCAGTCGTGGTTCCTGGTGTTTCCCACAGAGCTCAGCTTGTGTCTCAGGTTTGAGGGAATAAATCTATGAATCCACGTTTCTACACAAACACCTGAACTACTAGTACTGAACTTCAGCACTAATCCAAAGTATTTCTACTGTACAGAAATATTTTCTTATTATATCGGATTAAGTTTTAAGTTAGAAAGAAAACTGTTATATCGCTCTCTGCACCCACACCAGACTCCATTCACAAAAACACTCATTTTAGCTCACAGGACACAGGAGCTGCTGGTCTGCTGCTGCCTCCATCAGTCAGTGTGTTTGTGTTATTGTGTGTTACACATATATAGTATTGATCAGAACTGATCCTTTAAATCACCAAAGTCACACAGTAACACAAACACACTGACTGATGGAGGCAGCAGCAGAGCAGCAGCTCCTGTGTCCTGTTCTCTAAAATCCCTGTTTTAGTGAATGTAGTCTGGTGTGTGTGCTGTTTGTGGTTAAACCAAAAGGATCTTCCAGGTCTCTCTCTGTAGGGAAACATGATTAGAAATGAAATCAGCTGGACAGAAATGTATTTTCTAGAAGTCGGGACTTTTTACTTCTCCACACTTCCATCTTTGGCTTCTTTACAGATTTTTAACACAAACATAAGAAGAGTTAATTAAAGCTGCAGCTGACGATTGTTTTCATTATCTTTTAATCAGCCGATCATTTTTTATTGATTTTATTTTATTATCTCAGCCCCACGGTGTCTCCAGCAGCGCTGAGGCCGCTGACGGGTGTTCGTTTTTGGGGATATTTGGGTCATGAAACGGTGTGAAGAGCTCAGAGCCGCTCAGCCTGGAAAAGGCCTCACTGGGAGCGACGACAGGAGGAAACACTTCAGGCTGTCGTCTAACAAGCAGGATGAGGATGTTTGCCCCCCCCCCCCACCTACTCTCACTCTGTCAGTCATTATGTGGTGACCCCGGGCCGACCCTGGCCGTCCCTGCCTCCTTATCTGCCGGACAGTCACAGGACCTGTGGGAATACAAATATGCCAGATTATGCCGTAGATTACTGGCTATATTTAGACATGAGAGCAGCAGATTACTGCTCGGCTCAGGCTGCAGTTTGCTGCTGTGCTGAGAGGCAGAGACACGTTTAAGATCACCTGAAGGCTGCAGAGAAACGGGGAAATAGTCATTTTAGAGGAAAATGTGCTCATTTATCCAGATGTTGATGCACCAACGGCTCCATTTCTACAAGTGTCTCATTTCCAGATAGAATGTAAAGGGTCACTCCACTGTTTCTACCCATGATCCTCTCTGTCCACATCCTGGTGACTGAGTGACTGGTAGGTAGTAAAAGTGTTGGAACTGGTCCAGTAGATCACCTCAGCCAGCAGACACCAAACGGGCTGCAATGGCTGCAACGTGATCCTTTGGGACAACTGCACCTGATCACAGTAGGTCCACTAAAAGAGCTTGTTTGATCCACTGACAGGCTCAGAGTGTTATTCTAAGTGTGTGACAGCATCATGGAAAGGATCCCTACAGAGAGAGACCTGGAAGATCCTTTTGGTTTAACCACAAACAGCACACACACCAGACTACATTCACTAAAACAGGGATTTTAGAGAACAGGACACAGGAGCTGCTGCTCTGCTGCTGCCTCCATCAGTCAGTGTGTTTGTGTTCAGTGGCAGTTTGGTGTTAATTCAGGTTATTTAAAAAATTTTAAATTTAGTTCATTCAGATCCAAGCTAACATGTTAAAATGCCCTCTCTAAAATCCCTGTTTTAGTGAATGTAGTCTGGTGTGTGTGCAGAGAGCGATAGAACGGCTGTTTGTGGCGCGTGTGTGTGTGACCGTGTGTGTGTGTGTGTGTGTGTGTGTGTGTGTGAGACTGTGCCTGTGTGTGTGTGTGTGTGTGTGTGTGTGTGTGTGTGTGTGACTGTGTGTGACTGTGTGTGACTGTGTGTGACTGTGTGTGTGTATGTGGTAAGATTATTAGTTGATGTGAATGTAAACACAGAGTTGGAAACTTGGTGTGTGTGTGAGGGTTCCCGCCCCCCTGGCCTACTTCTGTAGAGAACACTATGTTCTTAAAACACTCGTCTCACACACACACAGTCTCACACACACACACACACACACACAGTCTCACACACACACAGTCTCACACACACACACACACAGTCTCACACACACACAGTCTCACACACACACACACACAGTCTCTCACACACACAGTCTCACACACACACAGTCTCACACACACACAGTCTCACACACACACACACACACACACAGTCTCACACACACACAGTCTCACACACACACACACACACACACAGTCTCACACACACACAGTCTCACACACACACAGTCTCACACACACACAGTCTCACACACACACAGTCTCACACACACACACACACACACAGTCTCACACACACACACACACACTTTGATCTTCCACTCTGAGGACGGTGGGGGTCAGCTGACCAACAGACCCCTTCACTGACCACCAAAGCTGACGGACAAACTGCCGTCGGACCAAAAGATTCATTGATCCGGAGGCTCAGACCCCTGACAGTCAGGACCCCCCCCCAGTCCCCCCCCCCAGGTGTACAGTGTGTGTCTTACCTGCCCTCACCGGGCTGCTGTGCAGGCAGTTTGGAGAAATGACGCTCGTGTGTACGGAGGTGGAGGCGTGGCTGCTGAGGTCCATCACCGAGGGCGCCGGCGTGGGCGGGGCGTGGGGCATGACGGGCGGCTGGCGCGCGGCGTGCGGTTGGTGCTGGTTGTGGTGGTGGGAGGGGCTGGAGGGGATGCCGTTCTCGGACAGGAACTCCTCCAGGTCCATGTACTCCAGCTGGAAGCTGTCTCCGTCGTAGGGCAGGGTCTTGTCCCAGAGCGTGGGGCCCAGGAAGGCTGACTGGGGGGCGCTGCGCTCCTCCTCCAGGTTCTTCTCCTTCTCCTGCTCCTTGCTGAACGCTGCACAGGTGGACGGGGGGGGGGGGGGGGTCAGTCATTACAAGGCAGAAAAACTAAACTCTTCCCGTGTGAACACTGGATCCTGACCGACTAACAGTCCAGTTCTTGTAAGACCACTACCTGGACAACATTCTCTGTTGGACCTTTAGGACACGTGGACATTATCTGCTGATATCGTTCTTCAGCACAGCTCTTCTACAGACATTTAAGAAAAGCCCACCTTCCTGCTCAGAGGGTGAAATGTGTTCAAGACTTGTAAACCAACAGTGTTTGGAAGCACACAAATGTTTTCAAGACGTTGTTGAAGGAATGAAACAGGAAGCTGCTGGAAAACTAAACAGGAGTTTTAGTGGAATATTCCTTTTCTCCAGCCTCAGTGGTCGACAGGGTTAACGTGATGGTCGTGACAAAGACCAGACATCCACACTCACACTGGGCTCTGTGACCGTAGCTGATAGAACAGCTTTAGCTCCTAACCGCTCGGTCTCAGCGTGAACATCTACGCTGACGACGTCACTTTAATACATTCCTACATGAATCACACACAACTTCAACAGTTTTGTAGCCTGGACATCAGAAGGTAACAGTGAGGACATCAAAGGGGATCATGGGTCCGAAGAGTCAGAGGGCGTTCACTGACCTCTTCAAGGTCCCACAGGAGCCACCAGGGTCCCTTTGGCTGGTTCTAGTGATTCAGAGTGTTTTAGTGACGCCTGGTGGAGATCTCTGATCGT
>NC_092031.1:838674-846174 GCF_042242105.1 Pempheris klunzingeri
CTCCCTGTTCTCCCTGTTCTACCTGTTCTCCCTGCTCTACCTGTTCTCCCTGTTCTACCTGTTCTACCTGTTCTACCTGTTCTCCCTGCTCTACCTGTTCTACCTGTTCTACCTGTTCTACCTGTTCTCCCTGCTCTACCTGTTCTACCTGTTCTACCTGTTCTACCTGTTCTCCCTGCTCTACCTGTTCTACCTGTTCTACCTGTTCTCCCTGTTCTACCTGTTCTCCCTGCTCTCCCTGTTCTCCCTGTTCTACCTGTTCTACCTGTTCTACCTGTTCTCCCTGTTCTCCCTGTTCTACCTGTTCTCCCTGTTCTCCCTGTTCTCCCTGTTCTACCTGTTCTCCCTGTTCTCCCTGTTCTACCTGTTCTACCTGCTCTCCCTGTTCTCCCTGCTCTCCTTGTTCTCCCTGTTCTCCCTGCTCTCCCTGTTCTCCCTGTTCTCCCTGTTCTACCTGTTCTACCTGTTCTCCCTGTTCTACCTGTTCTCCCTGTTCTACCTGCTCTCCCTGTTCTACCTGCTCTCCCTGTTCTCACTGTTCTCCCTGTTCTACCTGCTCTCCCTGTTCTCCCTGCTCTCCTTGTTCTCCCTGTTCTCCCTGCTCTCCCTGTTCTCCCTGTTCTCCCTGTTCTACCTGCTCTCCCTGTTCTCCCTGTTCTCCCTGCTCTCCCTGCTCTCCCTGTTCTCCCTGTTCTCCCTGTTCTACCTGTTCTCCCTGCTCTCCCTGTTCTCCCTGTTCTACCTGTTCTCCCTGTTCTACCTGCTCTCCCTGTTCTACCTGCTCTCCCTGTTCTCACTGTTCTCCCTGTTCTACCTGCTCTCCCTGTTCTCCCTGCTCTCCTTGTTCTCCCTGTTCTCCCTGCTCTCCCTGTTCTCCCTGTTCTCCCTGTTCTACCTGTTCTACCTGCTCTCCTTGTTCTCCCTGCTCTCCTTGTTCTCCCTGTTCTCCCTGCTCTCCCTGTTCTCCCTGTTCTCCCTGTTCTACCTGTTCTACCTGTTCTCCCTGTTCTCCCTGTTCTACCTGTTCTCCCTGCTCTCCCTGTTCTACCTGTTCTCCCTGTTCTCCCTGTTCTCCCTGTTCTCCCTGTTCTACCTGTTCTACCTGCTCTCCCTGTTCTCCCTGCTCTCCCTGTTCTCCCTGTTCTACCTGTTCTCCCTGTTCTCCCTGCTCTCCCTGCTCTCCCTGTTCTACCTGTTCTCCCTGTTCTCCCTGTTCTCCCTGTTCTCCCTGTTCTCCCTGTTCTCCCTGTTCTACCTGTTCTCCCTGCTCTCCCTGTTCTACCTGTTCTCCCTGTTCTCCCTGTTCTCCCTGTTCTACCTGTTCTCCCTGTTCTCCCTGTTCTACCTGTTCTCCCTGCTCTCCCTGTTCTACCTGTTCTCCCTGTTCTCCCTGTTCTCCCTGTTCTCCCTGTTCTCCCTGTTCTACCTGCTCTCCCTGTTCTCCCTGCTCTCCCTGTTCTCCCTGTTCTACCTGTTCTCCCTGTTCTCCCTGCTCTAGAGGCAGCAGGATCAGACACCAGTAACCAGGTGATGTCACCAGGTGACCTGATCTCCGTCACTCTGAGCAGCCTTCACTAATCCCGCTCATTAAACCTCCCTAGCAACAGCGGTTGCTACGGTGGGGGATGTTGTGACGACCTCTGAGACGGAGAAAGTAGGACAGCGGCTCCGACTCACCTGCTCCAGAGGTGACTCAGTGTCACCTGGAGGGTTTAACATCTGCCCCACAGTCACCACAGTCAGCGGGGCAGATGTTTCCCTCAGGAGCAGGTGGAGGAGACCAAACACGGAGCTGAAACAGAACCACACAGTTTACCCCTCTGACCTCTGAACGCTGCTGCTTCTTCTTCTGGTGACGTCATTTCTTGGAGGACCTTCTTCTTCTTCATGTCCCTAAAATGTGTCCAACCTCAGCTAGAAGGTTCCAGAAGTCAGTGAAGCAGAATGAGTGAGAAAAGACTTCAGACTGGAGAAACATGGAGAACGTACAGGAACACATCTTTACTCTGGAGACACCCTGAGCTGATACAGACTCTTAGAGACCGTGAACCCCCCCCCCCCCCCCCTCCAGTGGCGCCACTGCACCCTGTGATGTCACAACCTTTTTCACTGCACGTAACACGATTTAACCCTTTAACGCCAAGTGTTTCGTATTTGATACAAACACCTGGACATCATCAGCGTGTGTTTTATCTGTTTTATCTGTTTAAGATGAACAAACTGTGAGAAACAAAATGAAATAAAATGCACCAAAATACCGGATTTAGCAAAAATGATACAAATTAAAACTTTTTAAACTTAATAAAATTCTGTCAGAAGGTTCAATAAACACTCCAGTTTCAAAAAATTTGAATTTTCTGCCAATTATTTCATGGTTCAGGCATTAAAGGGTTAATGACATCACTGACGCCTGAGCTTTCTGCTGCACAAAGAATGAATCCTCTGTTATAGTTTTCATTTTAGCTTCATTTAAACTAGAACATGCTAACATGCTAACAACAGCTAGCTGGGGGGTGGGGCCCGCTGGGGCCGTCTGTTTTCATTGGATTATGATGATGTTTCTGCGTCATGATGTCAGAGCTAACGAGTCACCTCGCCGCGAGGAGCTGCAGGTCTGTTTAACGTGACACAGTCTCAGCCTGAGGCCTCCCTTCTCTCCCTCTTCCTCCCCTTTGGCTGTCGGCAGCATCTCTCCTCCATCACACATCTGTGTTTCCTGGCTGGACCGAACTGATCACCGTGTCTTTGGCGCGAAGGAACCGGATCTCCGGAGCTCCTCTTGTTCCACACAGTGTGGACCACAGTGGATGCTCCTCCTGAGGCGAAGGGATCAGTCTCCCGCTGAGGAGGTGAACCTCTGGAGCTCTTGGCCTGTTTTCAGCCACAAAGCAGTGAAATAAAAGAGAATCATCTCGTGTTAAGCGGGCTGATCGCTGACCGACTGTGATCTGTTTGGGTGGAGCTCTCTGATCGGATCCCGGCACAGCTGTTGATGCGGTCTGTGACCTTTGAGTTCTCCAGGTTGAATCAAGGAAAAGAGGCTTTGCAGGTTGTGTAATCTCCCCGCTGACTTGGTAGTGAGCTGTTCAGACACCAGCACAGAGCACGAACGTGAACAGATGATCTAACACATGTGGGGGGGGGGGATCCATAAATCCATAAAGGATCCATAAATATCCCAATAATGAAGAAACTCTGAGAATAATAAACACGGATCAACACACGTCCTCCATTTCAGTAAATTAGGAAAGATTAAACACACACTAGTAAGGTCTCTCTCTGCACACACACCAGACTACATTCACTAAAAGGAGCTGCTGCTCTGCTGCTGCCTCCATCAGTCAGTGTGTCTGTGCAGAGAGAGATATAACAGCTGTAACATGTTTTTAAGGACATAAATTATTAATTGAGGGTCAGATTTGTCTGTAATTGTAGAACAGAAACTAAAAAATACTATAAATTCAAATGTATCTGGCTCCTCAGACGACAAACGATAATGTGACCAACAGGTCACTCAAACATTAAAAAAACGTGTGTGTGTGTGTGTGTGTGTGTGTGTGTGTGTGTGTGTGTGTGTGTGAGTGTGTGTGTGTGTGTGTGAGTGTGAGTGTGTGTGTGTGTGTGTGTGTGTGTGTGTGTGTGTGTGTGTGTGTGTCACTGGTGTTTCCAAGCACACACACAGATATTTATAGCTGGACTTGCCAGCGAGAGGGGAAATCAATGCTCGGAGCTTCAGGCAGGAAGAATATTGACTCGGCCCTTCCACATCCAGCCCTCGCACACACACTATAAATACCACCATTCACACCGCACACCAACACACACACACACACACACACACACACACACACAGTCTCACACACACACACACACACACACACACACACACACACACACACACACACTCAGAAAGCGCCAAAACCACACACACACTCTCTAATAACCGACCCCCCCGTGACCCCGTGGCCTGAAGCTGAACAGTAGAACAACCTGATTATCACAGACACCAGAAGAACAACAGAGAGAACAGTTGGTTCTCTGATCAGATGGAAGGACAGAGGCGCTCGCTCTCTTTATTGATCGGCCTCCATGACATAACACGCTACGCTCTCATAATAATAACAGGCCCACCTCTCACAGCACCCCCCCCCATCCGGGCTCCAGGCCCGTTTCACTCTCTGGACGCCCTCGTCCCGATTATTAGGTTCATTTCCAGAGTAAGAAGTGTCCCGATGACCTCATCGATCAGCTGACCGGACAGGTGAGCTTCCTGTTAGCAGGTAGTCGGCTCTTTGTGCTCAAAGGTCTTCGATCATCCTGAAGGGTTTTATTTGGTAAGAAAGACGCCGCTGATCTTTTCCTGCTCGTTACAACAGACACAAAGTATTTTAGAGAAAACCTGGTGGCAGGAGGCTTCGTCCAATCACAGGAGAGTCTGAGAGTGTGATTCAGTGGAGCACAGACAGTCTGTGACTGTGTCTGTGACTGTGTCTGTGTCTGTGACTGTCTGTGTCTGTGTCTGTGACTGTGACTGTGACTGTGACTGTGACTGTGTCTGTGTCTGTGTCTGTGTCTGTGTCTGTGTCTGTGTCTGTGACTGTGTCTGTGTCTGTGACTGTCTGTGTCTGTGACTGTGTCTGTGACTGTCTGTGTCTGTGTCTGTGTCTGTGTCTGTGTCTGTGTCTGTGTCTGTGTCTGTGTCTGTGACTGTCTGTGTCTGTGACTGTGTCTGTGTCTGTGTCTGTGTCTGTGACTGTCTGTGTCTGTGACTGTGACTGTGTCTGTGTCTGTGTCTGTGACTGTGTCTGTGTCTGTGTCTGTGTCTGTGTCTGTGTCTGTGTCTGTGTCTGTGACTGTGACTGTGTCTGTGTCTGTGACTGTGACTGTGACTGTGTCTGTGTCTGTGTCTGTGTCTGTGACTGTCTGTGTCTGTGACTGTGTCTGTGACTGTCTGTGTCTGTGACTGTGTCTGTGTCTGTGACTGTGACTGTCTGTGTCTGTGTCTGTGTCTGTGTCTGTGTCTGTGTCTGTGACTGTGACTGTGACTGTGTCTGTGACTGTGACTGTGACTGTGTCTGTGTCTGTGTCTGTGTCTGTGACTGTGACTGTGTCTGTGTCTGTGACTGTCTGTGTCTGTGACTGTGTCTGTGTCTGTGTCTGTGACTGTGACTGTGACTGTGACTGTGATTGTGTGTCTGTGTCTGTGTCTGTCTGTGTCTGTGACTGTCTGTGTCTGTGACTGTGTCTGTGACTGTGTCTGTGTCTGTGTCTGTGACTGTGACTGTGACTGTGTCTGTGTCTGTGTCTGTGTCTGTGACTGTGACTGTGTCTGTGTCTGTGACTGTCTGTGTCTGTGACTGTGTCTGTGTCTGTGTCTGTGACTGTGACTGTGACTGTGACTGTGACTGTGACTGTGATTGTGTGTCTGTGTCTGTGTCTGTGACTGTGACTGTGACTGTGACTGTGTCTGTGACTGTGACTGTCTGTGTCTGTGACTGTGTCTGTGTCTGTGACTGTGTCTGTGACTGTCTGTGTCTGTGACTGTGTCTGTGTCTGTGACTGTCTGTGTCTGTGACTGTGTCTGTGTCTGTGACTGTCTGTGTCTGTGACTGTGTCTGTCTGTGACTGTGACTGTGTCTGTGTCTGTGTCTGTGTCTGTGACTGTGTCTGTGACTGTGACTGTGACTGTCCCTCAGTCCTCAGAGGAAAACATCTAGTTCAGTCAGTCTCATGGGACTGACTGACTGACTGACAAACTGACTAACTGACTGACTGACTGACTGACAAACTGACTGACTGACTGACTGACTGACTGAGTAACTGACTGACTGACTGACTGACAAACTGACTAACTGACTGACTGACTGACTGACTGACTGACTGACTGACTGACTGACTAACTGGCTGACTGACTGACTGACTGACTGAGTAACTGACTGACTGACTGACTGACTAACTGGCTGACTGACTGACTGACTGACTGAGTAACTGACTGACTGACTGACTGACTAACTGACAAACTGACTGACTGACTGACTGACTGACTGACTAACTGGCTGACTGACTGACTGACTAACTGACAAACTGACTAACTGACTGACTGACTGACTGACTGACTGACAAACTGACTGACTGACTGACTGACTGACTGACTAACTGGCTGACTGACTGACTGACTAACTGACAAACTGACTAACTGACTGACTGACTGACTGACTGACTAACTGACAAACTGACTAACTGACTGACTGACTGACTGACTGACTGACTGTGTTACTGCACCCTGAATATCTGTGAGGTTGGTTGAAAACCAAAGAACAAGAATCAACAAACCAACAAACCAGTGGAGCGGAACACTGACCAGGACCAGGACCAGGACCAGGACCAGGACCAGGACCAGGACCAGGTACCAGGAACAGGACCAGGACCAGGTACCAGGTGTGTGAAGGGAGGACAGGTGAGTCAAACAAGCAACAGGTGCAGACAGTCACCAGGGCGGGAAAACACACCTGGACAGGAAGTGAGGACAATACTCCTACAAAATAAAACAGGAAACCAGGACTGAAGCGTCTTTAAACAAGGAAGGAGGGAAAACGTCTACACCTGCTGCTCACATGTGGTCCGTGTGTGCAGACGTCCTCCAGGTGAACGAACCGAGCTCACCTCAGATCTGTAGGAAGTGTCAACACGGTGTCAGAGCTGTGGATGTTGCTAATGCTAGTGCTAACAGTGCTAATGGAGCTGCTCCTCCTAAACACCAGGAAATAGATGCTAACAGATGCTAACGTCTCTGTGCGTAGATCACATGACACATGACTTCACAAGACTTTTACTTCCTGTATCTCAGCAGACTTTTAAACATCAGATGAGTCAGTGTCACGTTTGCAGTTTTATTTTGAAGTGTAGAGGCTCAGACGCAGAGCGTCGGCCTCCCTTCTGTCTCACTTATGACTGAACTGTTGTTTCAGGAGGAAAATAAACCGCCGGAAGGCCGAAGGTCGACTCGCTCCTGTTCTCTCTCACATCTTCGTCCCTCGAGGAGAAAAAACACGTCTTGTTAGTTTGGACAAACTTCAGGCCCCATTGTGGCCCGAAGAACAACTGGGAGGCAGAAGAACTCAGAAGAGCAGAGACACACTGAGGGGGGGGGCAGACACCCAGGATGCCGCCGTCCTCGTAGGTTTTTATTGCATGAGATGTTGGAGGTTGATAAGAGAAACAGGCTGTAACACAATCCTTCAGGGCAGAGGAGATAAAGCACCGTTCATTAAAGGGCTTCAGGCCGAGAACCAGAAGACACAACAGAGAATAATTACAAGAGAATACATTATTCAAGATAAATACAGGCCAATAAAACCAATACAGAGGAGAGGAAAGATGATTGAGACTTAAAAACAACCCACCAGACTACATTCACTAAAACAGGGATTTTAGCTCACAGCACACAGGAGCTGCTGCTCTGCTGCTGCCTCCATCAGTCAGTGTGTTTGTGTGAGTTGG